>NC_059290.1:11863445-11948445 GCF_017591435.1 Portunus trituberculatus
TCTCTCTCTCTCTCTCTCTCTCTCTCTCTCTCTCTCTCTCTCTCTCTAATAAGAACTAAAACAACAAGGTAATTTCTCTTTCTCTCTCCATGTGATCGTGTCTTTTTTCTCTCTCTCTTCTCTTTTTTCCTTTACTTTTATTGTTATTCTCATTATTCCGGTGAGTGAAGTTAAAGAGCGAAAAAATAAAACTGATGCAATATTTCGAGCGTGTATAAAAGAAAAGAGTTGTTATTTTGAAGGGAAACTAAACTAGATTATGTACAAAAAAAAAAAAAAAAAAAAAACGGGAAAAAAAAATGATGGGTGAAAAAGTAAAGGAAAGTAAGAACAGAAGGAAGATGAGTGAGAGGAGGAAGAGGAGGAAGAAGAAGAGGAGGAAGAAGAAGAAGAAGGGGAAGAAGAAGAAGAAGAAGGAAAAGTAACTGAGGAAAAAGGTCAGTCATCCAAACACCAAAGAAAAGATAATAACAAAAAAAAAAGACGATTTAAAAAGGAGGAAGAGAAAGAAGAGAAGGAAAACTAACAGGAAGGGGAAAATTAGGTATGAATAGAGCAAAATTTTCCTAAACAGTGTGGAAGAACTACATTTTTTTCACTTTTCCCTTTTCCCTTGATTTGGAGGTGTTGTAAGAGGTGGATGGCTCGAGTGGAGTGGAGTGGCGAGGTGGTGGTGGAATGGTGGAGTGGGTGGGTGGGTGGGGGTTGGGAGGAGGAGGAGGAGGAGGGAGTAAGAAAAGGGAATTACGAAGAGCGGCGTACAAAAATAAAGAAAAGAAAAAAAAAAAAAGAAAAGAATACGAAGACAATTCATATAAAAAGAGAAAAAGAAAGAGAAAAAGAGAGGATGAACCAAATAGGGGAAAAAAGAGCAAGAGAGAGAGAGAGAGAGAGAGAGAGAGAGAGAGAGAGAGAGAGAGAGAGAGAGAGAGAGAGAGAGAGAGAGAGAGAGAGAGAAGAGAATAACTTGCAAATCTCCAATCTCAATTTTTTTCATATAAAAAGAGAAAAAGGAAGAGAAAAAGAGAGGATGAACCAAATAGAGAGAGAGAGAGAGGAAGAGAGAGAGAGAATACACTTGCAAATCTCCAATCTCAATTTTTTTCATATAAAAAGAGAAAAAGAAAGAGAAAAAGAGAGGATGAACCAAATAGAGGAAAAAAAAGCAAGAGAGAGAGAGAGAGAGAGAGAGAGAGAGAGAATACAAACTTGCAAATCTCCAATCTCAAATTTTTTTCTCCTCTTTCTCTCCAAACACCGACAAACAAGTCTTGGTATCTACTGCTCAATGTTGTATTTGAGGCGTTAAACCAAATGTTGCCAGCGTGGAGGAGGAGGAGGAGGAGGAGGAGGAGGAGGAGGAGGAGGAGCGCAGTAACGAACTTTCACTGCAATATGAAGAGTGCAAGGTGCTGGGAGGGGGAGGGGGAGTCTTCCGCGTGGTGGCTGCGACAGTTGCACGTGAAAAAATTGTGTTCCTGGAAACGCTCAGTGGTGTTTTGCAATTATTCAAGTATACCATTGCAGAACGATGACTCCCGCACCCACACACCCACACACCCCCTCACACCCACACACCCTGCGCTGTCTCACCCCTGCAGGCCACCAGTGTGTGTGTAGCTACTGTTACTATTATCACTAGTACTGTTATTGTCGCTATTACGTGTACCGCTAGCTCTTCCTGTTATTATTTATCATTACGACTGTTACTACTACTACTACTACTACTACTACTACTACTACTACTACTATTCTTATTTCATTTTTCACGTCAAGACTGTCCTACGTAACCGCTATCCATGTCACGTAATGCAGATAAGATAAGGAAAAGAAGCACGAACGGTAATGATAATGAATTAATACACAACGTTGTAATCAGAAGAAAAAAGAAAGCAAGCAACCTCGTAAAACTTAATAGTGACACGTGCAAATTACTGTTATTTTCATCAATTCCCCCCTCCTTGCCCTCCTCTCTCTCTCTCTCTCTCTCTCTCAAAAAGAAGGGAGGCAGAAAGCATGGACGTGACAAAAAGTTGCACACATCACAGCCAACAGACAAGTAACCATCACAAGGTGCCAATGAACCATGTACTAACCCAGAACCTGCTTCCTCTCACAGTGTGGACGGAAGACAGGCGAGAGGAGCTGCGCGGGAGATGGATGTAGAGGGAAACAACAGCACCAGGCCAGCTCTACGCGAGGCACAGTGGTGAGACGAGGAAAGATTGTGAGAGAGATGAGGAAATGAAATTGTGAGAAAGTTATGAATGGATGGATTAATGAAAGAAAATTATCAATGTAGTGTATAGTTTTGTTGTGGTTGTTAGTAGTAGTAGTAGTAGTAGTAGTAGTAGTAGTAGTAGTAGTAGTAGTAGTAGTAGTTATTTATACGTAATCTGCTTATTCAATCATTGTTTTTATTTATTTTTTTCATGCCAATTGTTACGACGATAGATTATTTTGTCTGCATTTTTCATATCTCGCTTTGAGTTTGGATATACGTACTGATAAACTGTAATATCTTATAGCTCAACTTAAATAAACCCACTACATGTTACCAAACCTTTCACACAGACTTCAATCAACCCAGCATTAACAAAAACCTTTCACACAAACCTCTATCAACACAGTGTGGGGAAAAACTCTGCTGGGGTCCCTGCTCAACCCAGGAATCTTCCGCCTTTTACAATGGTTGAAATGAAGCTAAGAGTGTCCCCCAGTGACCTCTGATCCCGGGAACTCCCACCCAAGCCCCCGAGGCACACTGCATGCCCTCAGGTAGTTCTTGTGTGCTGGTGAAAGGTGTGTGTGTGTGTGTGTGTGTGTTCTATATATATATACAAAAGCATGAAACCTTTTTTTTTTTTTTTTTGCTGTTACCATGTTTCTTTTCAGGCAAAATTACGTTGCAATTAATGGAAAAGTAATTAACTCCCTTGGAGAGTGGTGGTATCATGCAGAGCATCCATAATTGATTTCCATAAGACAAAACTATATTTACAAATATACATAAATATATAAAAGGTAAAAAAAAATCTTTAAAAACTAAAATTAATCCATCCATCAGTGTCCAGTGAAACTACATATACACATTAATCATCATTCCCCCTCACCCTCCCAGTCCCTCTCATCGCTACCAGCGAGGAGTTCGGAAAAAATAATTATATAGACCTCCTGCCGCTAACACAAATTATATACAGTAAAATCATTATAACTCGGCATGACAAGCGCTACAGCCTTTCTGAGCATACAAATATCCCATTTATCTTTTCCCGTATGTATAAACGAAAAAAAACTGAAAACACTTCGCTACACAGCATCAGTAAAAGGTTGAACCAAACTCTTACTTCTGAAGGAACTGCTGTGGTCAGGTAGTCCTAGCAGAGGGAGGCCTTATGGCATAATGTGAATGATGGTGAGTGGGAGTCATGTCGCATGTCTTCACAACATTGCTGCCTTACATTCACAATCACTTAAATTCATTTCACAGGATGAAATTTGTCTTGGTGGCGCGTGTCAAACTGCCTGTAAACATTGCACAGGACAGTCTTAGATTTTGTAACAATTCTCTGCTTTAATTTAAGTTCAATGTATTTACAATCTTATTTTATGAAATAAATGGATAATTAATATAAATAATTTATAATAACAAATTATTCTATAAAAATGCGGTTTTTTAGTTATATGCATGAACCATGATTTAGGTCACTACAGATTTCGTATAGTTTGAATAATAAAATATATCTGATCCTCAATTTTATATTTTTTCATGTAATAATGAGCATAAAAGAAGTAAATAAACTAACAGATAAGTGTACCATGGTATAATTGAAGACGGTCAGTGGTGCACCTCTACACGTCAAATGTTTATGGCTGTGTGGGGCGAGCTGGCACTTCCCGGCTGATCGACGCCTATTTATCACTCCTTCAAGGTGAGTTCCCGCGTTCTTCGGTGCCTCGGGAGATGATAGTGAAGTACCAGTGGTGTGTCCGTCAGAGGGCTGAGTTTGGATGAGATAGGTCTAGCTTTGATTAATTAAGTCCATAAATTTCACAGCTAATCCTTTAATTGTGATGGTCGTGATTTGAGATTTATAAGATTTTTGCCATGAAATAAATAATATGCTGAAGTAATTTGCCTAACGCCCTGGTATGTATCAACTCCATTCATTCATTTCACTGCTAACCCCTTCAATATGTCAGTAGTGAAGTGAATGGGTACAATCTTATGGAGAGAAACACGGTGTCAGAGGGTAGACATTGGCAGGCTAAGATTACCGCCATAGTTCCCTTAGACACATGTTAAGTAGTGAAGGACACCTAAATTTGCTGTTTCAACTACTACTCCTCCCTCAGCCACCTCCTAACCTACTCAACCCCATGAGGCAACCTAACCTAAACTAACCTTCTGAACCCCATGAGGCAATCTAACCTAAACTAACCTTCTGAACCCCATGAAGCAACCTAACCTAACCTAACCTACTCAACCCCATGAAGCAACCTAACCTAACCTTACCTTCTGAACCCCATGAAGCAACCTAACCTAAAACCTTCTGAACCCCATGAGGCAACCTAACCAAACCTGAACCCCAGAAGAACCTAACCTAAACTAACCTAACCTTCTGAACCCCATGTAGCAACCTGACGTAACTTTTTGAACCCCATGAGGCAACCTAACCTAACCTAATACTCATAACCCTTTAACTCTGTGTTTGTGTTGGGGGGAGGAGGGGGCAGCTTTACCTCCCCCAGACCCCACCATGTAGTAAACTTATCATTAAACTTCCAATAAGGTAAAATGTGGCACTCTCTTAATATACACATCCCGCCCGCTCTCCTCAGTTCCTGGCTCCTCCTTTGCAGTTCCTCCACTCAGCTGATTTGATGTTACTCACATGAAGCCAACAACAAAGGAAAGAGAAAGAAAAGATGATAAATGGAGGAAATGGGATTAAAACAAGTGATAGAAAGGAAATGGATGATAAGTGGAGGAAATGAAAATAAAACAGGATAGAATGAAAAATGGATAATCATTAGAGGAAATGGGAATAAAACAAGAGAAAAATGGATATTGAATAGAGGAATAGGAGGGTATTAGGACATTGCTGTGTGTGTGTGTGTGTGTATGTGTGTGTGTTTGTTGTTGACCAATAGCGTGGCTTCATATAATGTGACATCAAATTAGCTAGGTGGAGGAACTACGAAAGGGGAGCCAGGAACTGAAAGAGCAGGCGGAACATGTATATTAACTTATTAAGAGTGCCTAAAATGGTGCTAGAAATGCCCCTAAACAGTAAGACGTAAAGCATGTGAAGGGCTATAATTTGTATGATATACTGGTTAAAACAGCAATGAAACCAGAGAACATAAGTGTGTGCTGCATAACACCACCATTACTGTGTTCTTAGCAGTCATAACAGTGGTGGAGAAAGTAAAGCATAATATTCCTATAATCCCGAGTTAACCAGCATTATAGAACATATGTGTAATGCCTTAAAACGTAGCATTGTGTGTGTGTGTGTGTGTGTGTGTGTGTGTTGGTAGCAGTCATAACAGTGGTGGAGAAAGTAAAGGATGTTATTAGTACAAAATGACACTTCTTCATCTCACATTATTAGTCAAAAGTGTGTTTTTTAAGCCGAGCAACTTGATTTATTGTCGTGCACGGCGTTACATCCACTGGTATTATTCTCAAACTAATGTAACCAAACCAATTTGCCGTGTACAGCCTTCTAAATCTTCGTCTCTTTATTCACTGTCAATTTTAATGAGTCATATTGTGTTCTTGTATATATTCTTCAGTTGTTCTTTCTGTATATATGCTAGTTTAATCACTCTTTGCACTTTTAACCTAATGTATCCAAATCTAAGTGTCTTATATAGTCTTCTAGGTCTTTCTATGGTGATAAAGCTGGTTTATTATTAGTTACAGTGTATTCTTGTATACGTGTTCTTTATATACCCCAATATAGGATGCAGGGGGTGGGGGATAACATCTTGTGGAAGGCACCCTGTGTACCACTAGTCGCCTGTCAACTCTTCAAACCGAGTGTGTGGTGTTTGTCTTAGCCTCACAATCCATGGGTAGTCGACGGGTTGGTGGAGGACAAAATTACAAGGAAAATAATGTAAACACAGGCTGGCAGATTTGACTCATAAAACCCATCATGCCTCACTGACTGGGAACATTTAGCCTCATCCAATATTCCAGCTTTCATTCATTAATAATTGAATTTCTATTAAGATTTCAGTGTGTTAATGAATTTTTACGGTATTACAAATGTGTGGTGTGGCGGGGTCTACTGCACATGTAAAGTGGCGATTTGCCATAACCGAGGAAACACAATATGGTAAATTCACTGTGTTACTAATGAAGCAGAGGTGGATTGTGGGAGATGATAGAGTCTCTTGCTTCATTAATGTTTGCCAAGTTTCCAGTAATATTCTCCTTTCTCCTCCGCCACGGCACTTTCTTTAGCGAAAAAAAACTAGGCAAGACTGGTACCATGGAAAAAAATGAGGATAGTTTTTCCATAAGACTGGGTAACTGATATTTGATTCCTTAGTACCAGTGATGCTCAGTGAGATACAGTGATACAAGTGGCAGGCAGACTGTGGAGAGTAAGAGAAAACATGTATTTATCATGGTCCTTTTTTATTGAAGTTTTGTTGCTCTTAGCTGCTGCCTTTTCTGCATTAAAAAAAGATAATAGATAGATAATAATGATAGTATGATTTGTAAAGAAGAATAATAAATAGACACTCTAAATAAAAGTTTAATAAAGAAACTATACTGTAACCAGGCTGTCAATCCCACACAGGTTAGCCCAGAGAAGGCACTGCTCTCTCACACACACACACACACACACTTCAAACCAAGACAGAAATGGACAATCTTATGAACCACTGTACTGATCTTAGACATACTGTAACTGGCCACTTAATTTTTCTTTTTATGCAGGAGGGCCACCAGCTAAGGGTAACACAAGGCAATACTAAGAAAGGCCCACACACATCCTTAATAAGTTTTTTATGTAAGAGGGAGGAAAACTGGCCAAGGGCAATATAAAGCAAAAAAAAGACCCACTTAGTTGTCAGTCCCCTTGCAGGTCTGAGAGAGTCAGCCAAATAAAGGATAAATGTCTTGAAACCTCCCTCGTAAATGAAGTCAAGTCACAGGAAGTTGGAAATACAGAAGCAAGTAAAGATGTGTTGTTAGAAGATAGAAATACAGAAGCAGGTCGAGATGTGTTAGTAGAAGATTAAAATACAGAAGTAGGTAGAAATATGTTCTAGAAGATGGAAATACAGAAGCAGGTAGACATGTTACCAGAAATGCATTGACCTATGTAGTCATAAAGGAACCATTAAACAACAGGGTGTGAGAAAGAGATAGATGGGTTAGTGAAAGATTAATGATATTTGTGTGTTATATTGAGTATGTTGATTAGAGAAGGAGGAATCATGAGAGCACAAGAACAAGAATTAAATGCAAACCAGTCAGCCATTTCAGAACAGGTATGAGGTAGAGATGATGGATAGAAAGGTTAGTTAGAGGGGAAGTAATGAAAGTTGAATGGTAGAATGTAAATGTCAATGAGCAGATGATGATATGAAGAGTTTATGTTAGTGAGAGAGAGAGAGAGAGAGAGAGAGAGATTTACAAAGACAGTTCACACGAAAAGAAAAGAGGAGAGAGATTTTCCAAACACCATTCACACACAAACAAAGAGAAAGAGATGTTCAATAAAAAAAAAATCAAATTAGAGAGAGAGAGAGAGAGAGAGAGAGAGAGATAATTTTTTCAAACACCATTCACACACAAACAAAGAGAAAGAGATTTACAATAGAAAGAAGCAAAAAATAAATAAATAAATAAAAGCGGAAATACGAGAGAGAGAGAGAGAGAATTTTTTCAAACACCATTCACACACAAACAAAGAGAAAGAGATTTACAATAGAAAGAAGCAAAAAATAAATAAATAAATAAAAGCGGAAATACAAGAGAGAGAGAGAGAGAGAGCAGCACATTCTTAAGTCATACCCCACACATACCCGGTTCAACAGATGCCAAGAAAGTGTATCTTGGCGAACCAGATTACAGAGGAAACAGTGAAGGTGAAGGAGAAAGCGAGGCACAGCAAGCAAGATTAGTAAAAGTAAAGCAACAGAGAGAGAGAGAGAGAGAGAGAGAGAGAGAGAGAGTGAGTTTGAATGGTCTTATCTATCGCTTTACTTGGTTTCAGATCCTACATTAGCTTTCTGTTGTGGAATCGAATACTCAGTTTGTGGGATTCCCTTTTGTGTTTGTTTTTTCTTTTTTTCTTTTCTTTTGCTTCGTCTTTGTTTGGTGAGGTTATTTATAGTGATAGAAGGACGGAAAGGAAGAAAGGAGCATATGAATGAATGAGTGAAAGGTTTAGAGAGAGAGAGAGAGAGAGAGAGTAGTGATATAAGGAAAAAAATGGCTTTATTAAAATAATCGTCAATGAGTCTCTCTCTCTCTCTCTCTCTCTCTCTCTCTCTCTCTCTCTCTCTCTCTCTCTGGTCCATCCTTCTTCCTTTTTGTATAAATTGTTTTCCTATTTTTGTGCTCGTCATAGTCATCTCTCTCTCTCTCTCTTTTCTCTCTCGTCTCTCTCTCTCTCTCTCTCTCTCTCTCTCATGTATAAATTGCCTTCGTATTCCTTTTACTCTTTATCTCTCTCTCTCTCTCTCTCTCTCTCTCTCTCTCTCTCTCTCTCTCTCTCTCTCTCTCTCTCTCTCATGTATAAATTGCCTTCGTATTCCCTTTTAATCTTCATTCTCTCTCTCTCTCTCTCTCTCTCTCTCTCTCTCTCTCTCTCTCTCTCTCTCTCTCTCCATATGTTGCGTTTTCACACAGGTAGGACCCCGCTGTGGTTTCTGCTTCAGCCTTAGCCAGAAGCAAACTCATTGTGAATACTGATGCGTCGGTGTTCAGGAGACTAGAATGCAGTGAAGGCAGTGCGTAGAGTTAGTAATAGGTTCACATAGATTCAGATGCTATTAAGGGGAATTGGAAGTGTTTTGTGTGGTTGGGGAGAGGGTTCTGGCCGTGTCTTGGCTTGTGGTTCGCTTCCTGTTATTCTTATCGCGTGCAAGCGAAAGATTTTGAAACGTGTGAAATTTTGTGGCAAGTGACGTTAATGATAAGCTGGTTTCTCTCTCTCTCTCTCTCTCTCTCTCTCTCTCTCTCTCTCACATGTTCTACTCCCCTCACTCCTCCTCCTCCTCCTCCTCCTGTTCTTTCCCCCCTTCCTCCTCCTCCTGTTCTTTCCCCCCCTTCCTCCTTCCCACCACCTCCTCCTCCTCCTCCTACACATGTTCCTCCTTCTCCTTCCCACCACATCCTCCACATGTTCCTCCTTCCCACCACATCCTCCTCCTTCTCTACTTGTTCTCCCCTCCCCCACTTCCTCCTCCTCCTCCTCCTCTAGGATCCACATGTTCCTCCCTCTCAACCTCCTTGCCTACACGTTCTTCCAGTCCTCCTTCCCCTCCTCCTCCTCCTCCTCCTCCTTAAGGCCAGCGAACCGGCAGTGTGAAGATACAAGGTGTGAGGGAAGGAGTAAAATTTTCTCTCCTCTATTCCTTCCCGCCTCTATTGTTTACATCGGAACGTCTGTGTTTGGCGGCCACGTGCTTGCCTCTTCCCGCCCCCTCCTGTGTGTTCCCGCCCCACGTGTCCTGTGCTTTGTTGGAATGTTTGTGGTGGAGGTAAAGTTTGTATTGGAAGGCTGCTGGTGTGGGTGTTGGGTTGTGTTGGGTGTAGAGCTGAAAAAAAAATAAAGAAAAAAAGGGTTTGAAAGTTGAGTTGTCGTGTGTGTCTGTGTGTGTGTGTCCTTCATAAGTAGTAAACAGAAACACTATTTTTTTTTTTTAAAGGGGTTTCTTGTTTTTCATCTTTCTTTTTTTACTATTTTTTTTCCTTGAGGTAATTAATATATATATATATATATATATATATATATATATATATATATATATATATATATATATATATATATATATATATATATATATATATTTTTTTTTTTTTTTTACATTTAACACCGTATGTTTTATTAGCTTGTGTGCAAAGGTAAACAAGTCTCTCTCTCTCTCTCTCTCTCTCTGGTATTACAAATCGAATATATCAAAATTGTCAACATAAAATTAAAACTACTCTCTCTCTCTCTCTCTCTCTCTCTCTCTCTCTCTCTGGTATTACAAATCGAATATATCAAAAATTGTCAACATAAAATTAAAACTACTCTCTCTCTCTCTCTCTCTCTCTCTCTCTCTCTCTCTCTCTCTCTCAGGGGCAGAGTAATGCACGGGGCCTGAGCAGTTTAAGAATGAGAATCCTACAGTTTCGTCGGGGCCGCCTCCTGAAGGGGCTGCTGGCGGTGACGGTGGCAGCGGTGGTGGTAATCCTGCTCGCCTCCCACGCCACGTCCTCAGGGAGCCACGCCTTCAGATCAGCTGGCGCCCTTATGGTGAGTGAGTGAGTGCGTGCAAGTGAAGGTCTTATATAGTGTAGGTGGTGACTGGTCCTCTCTCTCTCTCTCTCTCTCTCTCTCTCTCTCTCTCTCTCTCTCTCTCTCTCTCTCTCTCTCTCTCTCTCTCTCAGGTATGGCAGGATGTATTATGAAGAGTTGGTTGTATGAGAGAGAGAGAGAGAGATTTTCCAGCCACTGTCTCTCACTCACTCACTCAGTCAATCACTCACTCACTCATTTAAACTTTATTTTATCTCACCTTACCTTACCTTACCTTACCCATCTACCCATACCAACCCACCTCAATATAACCTGCCCATGCCCACCTTCCCTCCCATCCCAACACCCTACATCACCCATCACCCATGTCACCTTTACCCACCCATACCCATACACTTCACCCCCTCCCTTTTTCACCCATAGAGCAAGGCCAAGCAGCGAGTGGTCTACCTTGGCGACAAATTAGGTAACTTCGAGCCCCCCAGAGCAGCGCAGAAGGGAGGTCCAGGGGAGGGCGGGAAGGCACACCACCTCTCGGCCGCCAAGCAGAATGAAGGGTCTCAGTCCGTCAGCGAGTATGGCATTAACATGGTGGTGTCTGATGAGATTGCCATGGACAGGGATATACCAGACACAAGGAATCCTGAGTGAGTTTGGGTGCCTTTAGTTTGTGTGTGTGTGTGTGTGTGTGTGTGTGTGTGTGTGTGTGTGTGTTTACCTAGTATTTGTATTTACCTATTTGTGTATTACAGGGCCCGAGCTAAGCTCTCTGTGTCCTGCCTCCTTGGCCACTCCTGTCATATCTCTCTTTCATCTGATTGGCACACACTGCATCAACGACATGACTGCTCAGTTTATTCCACTTATCAATACTACGATGGGAGAAACTGTACTTTCTCACGTCATTTAGACAGATGTCTTTTATTAGTTTTTTTTTCCATGTCCTCGGAGATGACTACTTGTGGTCACCTTTATCAACTCTCTATCCAGTATGTCAATCTTGTTCACCAATTTATACATAGTTATCATATCTCCTTGTTCTTCTCTCTTCTAATGTGGTCAACCCCAGCTTCCTCAGTCTTTCCTCATAGTCTAACTCCCTGAGTCCTGATACCATCCTTGTTGCCAGCCTCTGTACCCTTTCCACCTTCTTCACATTTTTCTTCATATGCGGTGACCAGACGCAAGCTGCATATTCTAACTGGGGTCTTATTAAGGTACATAATATCTTCTTCATCATTCCTTCATCTAGGTAGTGGAATGCAAGGCCAATATTTTGAAGCATGTTATATGTTTTCCAAAATATCTTGTTAATGTGTTTCTCCGGTGACAAAGTGTTTTGCACGGTTACTCCTAAGTCTTTCTCCTCATTGGTCTCTTCAATTTTCTCATCACCCAGCCTGTAATCCCTGTTTGGTCTGTATCTACTTCTTCCCATTTTCATAACATGGCTCTTGTTTATTAAATTCCATCTGCCACTCTTTACTCCACTCATATATTTTATCAAGATCTTCCTGTAACTTGTTACAATCTTCCACATTCTTTACTCTCCTCATAATTTTAGTATCGTCCGCAAACATATTCATGTAACTGTCAATTCCTACTGGCATATCATTAACATAAATCAAAAACATGATGGGACCAAGCACTGACCCTTGTGGAACTCCACTGGTTACCTTCTTCCACTCGGACTTCTTCCTTTCACCACTGTTCTCATTTCTCTTCCCACTAAGTAATTTTCCATCCATTTTGCTAGTTTATCATTTACTCCTCCAATCTTCTTTAGTTTCCACATCAGTCTATTGTGTGGTACTTTATCAAAGGCCTTTCTCAAGTCCAGGTAGATAGCATCCACCCATCCCTCTCTATGTTGTGTGTGTGTGTGTGTGTGTGTGTATTTACCTAATTGTATTTACCTAATTGTAACATACGGAAAAGAGCTATGCTCGTGTTGTCCCGCTCCATATCTATTAATGTCCAGCTTTTTCTTAAAATCATGAATATTCCTTGCGCTGACCACTTCCACGCCTAAACTATTCCATGCTTCCACCCTTCTATGAGGGAAGCTATATTTTTCACATCTCTCCTATAAGTGGCCATTTTAGTTTTTTCCCATGCCCTCTCGACATTCTTCCATTCCACATACACAGATCTTCCCTATCCATTTTTTCCATGCCAATCATCACTCTGTATATTGCTATCAGGTCTCCCTTTCTTCTGTTTTCCAGGGTTGGAAGTTGCATTCTTTTCAGTCTGTCTTCATAAGTCAAATCTCTTAAGTCAGGCACCATTTTTGTTGCAGCCCTCTGTACTTTCTCTAGTTTCCTTATGTGTTTCTTAAGTTCGAGCCCACTGTATTGTTGCATATTCAAGCCTCGGTCTTATCATTGCAGTAATTATTTTCTTCATCATTTCTTCATCTAAATATACGAACGCCACTCTTATGTTCCTCAATAAGTTCAATACTTCTCCAATTATTTTGTTTATATGTCTCTCTGGCGATAGGTCATTGGTAATTGTCACCCCAAGGTCTTTTTCTTCATGACTGGTTTTTATGTCTTCATTTCCTATCTTGTACATACTCCTGATTCTTCTTTCACTCTTGCCAAACTCTATTTTCTTGCATTTTGTCGTGTTGAACTCCATTTGCCATGTACAGCTCCATTTCCATATTCTGTCTGTGTGTGTGTGTGTGTGTGTGTGTGTGTGTGTGTGTGTGTGTGTGTGTGTGTGTGTGTGTGTGTGATAAAGGCATTTCTCCTGGTAGGGGTGTAGAAGAGTTGTTAATCTGTCACTAGACCCATTAAAAACACTTAAAAAAATGTCATTTTAACTACAGGTCTATATCACACTACACATTTCACACTTCACACTACCATTACTACATCCTTAGAAAAAATAAATAAATGATAATAATAATGCCATTTTTAAGTACAGTTCTACCTTACACACTACACACAACCATTACTAAAAGGAGAAATAGTCTTGAAAACCCCGCTAGTTGTCTCTGTGGCCTTGGAAAATTGTCATAGAGAGAGAGAGAGAGAGAGAGAGAATAGATGTGCTTGTCTCACCACACACTACACTCTTCATACCACCATTACTACATGCACTACTTCTCTTTACCTTTATCTCTCACCACACACCGCTCACCTGCCTTCCTCCCTCAGGTGTCCCCACTGGCAGTACCCTGAGGACCTGCCCACAGCCTCAGTGGTGATAGTCTTCCACAATGAGGGCTTCTCCACCCTCATGCGTACTGTTCACTCTGTCATTGACCGCTCCCCTCCACAGTTCCTGAAGGAGGTGCTGCTGGTGGACGACTTCAGCGACAAGGGTGAGAGAGGGAGAGAGAGAGAGAGAGAGAGAGAGAGAGAGAGAGAGAGAGAGAGAGAGAGAGAGAAGGGAGGGATGGTTTGTGTGAAATGAGAGAGAGACTGCATAAAAAGACAACAGAGAGAGAGAGACAGAGGGATAGTTTGTGTGTGAAATGAGAGAGACAAGAGAGAGAGAGAGAGAGAGAGAGAGAGAGAGAGAGAGAGAGAGAGAGAACTAGAAAAAATAAATAGATAAATGAATGAATAAATAAACAAACAAATAAATAAATATACCCCTCACCAAATCTGAACAGGAAAAATGAATAGATAAATGAATAAATAAATAGATAAATCCAATAAGACACCATACTATAGAAAAATTGTTGTATTGAGAGGGTAAGGCCTAACCTAACCTAACCTATCCTATCCTATCCTATCCTAACCTATCCTATCCTAACTTAAACTATCCCAACCTAACCTAACCGATCCTATCCTATCCTAACTTAAACTATCCCAACCCAACCTAACCTAACCTATCCTATCCTAACTTAAACTATCCCAACCTAACCTATCCTAACCTATTCTACCCCATCCTAACCTAACCTAACCTAGCCTAACCTAAATATAGAAAAATAAATATATAAATAAATAAATAACATCTATCAGACTAGAAAAAAATAAAAATAAGTCAATAAATCAGTAAATCAATCCATGACCTGACCTGACCTTCCTTGTGACAGCCGCCCTGAAGGAGCCACTGGAGGATTACATATCGCGGTGGGGCAGCAAGGTGCGGCTCATCAGGAACAAGGAGCGGGCTGGCCTCATCCGCACTCGCACAACAGGGGCGGAGGAGGCCAGGGGGGAGGTGGTGCTCTTCCTGGACGCTCACTGTGAGGTCAATCGGAACTGGCTGCCTCCTCTCCTGGCGCCCATTTATAGGGACAAGTGAGTCTGGGGTTGTGGTTGCGGTCAGATTGTTATTATTATTTATTTTTTTATTTTTTTTTTTTTTCCTATTTTCATTTTTTTCCCATCCATATCCATCTTTCCTTATTTTATCTTGTTTTTGTTTTTTTTCTCTTTCCTATTTCAATTTTTATTTATTTTTCTTTTTTCTCTATTTTTTCTATTTCTATATATATATATTTTTTTTCTCCTGTTTCCCTGTCTTTCCATATTTTATCCTCTGTTTTTCTCTCCTTTTTATCCCCAACCTGTACTCAAACACCTATTTTTTTTCCCCTCTGTTTCCCTGTCCCTCTTTATTTTACCCTCTGATTTTCTGTCACTACATTCCCTCTCTGCTTTCCCTCCACCTCTACTCACACACCTATTTGTCCTCTGTTTCCCTCTCCTTCCTTATTCTGCCCTCTCGTTTTCTCTCCTTTTCATCTCTCATCTCTACTCATGCACCATTTCCCGGTTTCCCTGTCTTTCCTTATTTTTTCCTCTTATTTTCTATTTCTACTTTCCCCAACCTCTACTCACACGTTTTGCCCAGAATTTCCCTGTTTTTCCATATTTTACCCTCTGTTTTCCTCTCCTTTTTATCCCTCATCTCTACTCAAACACTTTTTTCCCTCTGTTTCCTTTTCTTTCCCTATTTTACTCTGTTTTTCCCTATCCAACCTCTACTCACACACCATTTCTCCCTCTGTTTCCCTATCTTTCTTATTTAACCCTCCTTTTCTACCTTACTTTCCACATTTCTGCCCTCTGTTTCCTGTCTTTCCTTATCTTTACCCTGTTTTCCCATAGGTACTTTCCCTCACCTCTCCTCACACACCTCCCTCCCACAGATACACTATGACAGTCCCAGTGATTGATGGCATTGACCACGACACCTTTGAGTACCGGCCTGTGTATGGGGCTGGCAGTAACTTCAGGGGCATCTTTGAGTGGGGGATGCTGTACAAGGAGACGGAGCTGCCCCCTGAGATTGAGCGCTCCAGAGAACACCAGAGTGAACCTTATAAGTGAGTGTATTGTAGTAGTTGTGGTGGTAGTGGTAGTAGTAGTAGGTCCTCTCATGGCTGTAGTTAAGCTTGTTTTGTTTTGTTTTTTTATTTCTAATTTTTTCTCTTGAGTGAGCTTGTAAGTGTAGAAATAGTGGTAGTAGGAGGAGGAGTAGTAGTAGTAGTAGTAGTAGTAGTAGTAGGTCCTCTCATGGCAGTAGTTAAGCATGTTTTTTCTTATATTTCTCATCTTTTCTCTTGAGTGAGCTTGTAAGTGTAGAAATAGTAGTAGTAGTAGTAGTAGTAGTAGTAGTTCCACTTATATTTACAAATAAGTTAGTTTTTCTTTCATTTGTACATCTCTTTTCTCTGGAGTGAGCCTTGTGAGTGTTGAAATAGTAATAGTAGTAGTAGTAGTAGTTATGTGGTGGGTGTTCCTGAGGGTGTCTTGTTGAAATACACCCAATATGTTGATGACTGCTTTTGTTTCTGAATTGAGTAATGAGTGAGGAGAGGTTCTTGTTCATCTGTGCCTGGTGTGGGGTTTAGGGTGTTTTTTAAGGGTTTCAGATTAGGGTATTGATGTTCGGGGGTCAGTGGGAGTGGATTGGCTGTGGGGTGGATTGGATGGGGTGGGTGGATAGTAGAGGCAAAGTGGATAGGTGTATTAGTGTTTATGGGTTAGTTTTCTTTGGTATAGGGTGTTTTTAGTGCAATATTCTGATACACAGGGATGCTCCATGTCTTTGCTGCCATTCACAGTAATACTACAACCCACTGGCACTATTTTCAACAATACAACAAGCTTCTACCACTTACCATGCCCTACAAGTCATTACATACCACTTATAATTGAACCACAAGTCACTACCACTTACAGTATCTCCCTACAAGCTTCTACCACTTACCACACCCTACAAGTCATTACATATCACTTATAATTGGATCTACAAGCCACTACCACTTACAATATTTCTACAAGTTACTACCACTGTTTACTACAATAACACCACAACTCATTCCACACCACCACTTATACAATACTCTACAAGCTTAGTATACAATATCACTACAAGCTTCTACCAGTGTTTACTACCACAATGCACTACCACTATAGCAATCATCACAATCCACCACCACCACCACAACCACCAGCACCATCATCACTTCCTATTCCCCCCCCACAGAGCTCCAACACACGCCGGCGGTTTGTTTGCCATCAACCGCGAGTATTTACTGAGTCTTGGGGCGTATGATCCTGGCCTGCTGGTGTGGGGCGGTGAAAATTTTGAGCTCTCATTCAAGGTGTGTATTGTGACCTTAATTTGACCTTTTCTGTGAGTTTTTTGTAAACTTGTGACCTTATTATGACCTTATTTGCCTTTTTAGATTGTTCATTATGGTTGTCTTGGATTATGGTGCTGTTTCTGTCTTCTCTTCATTACTGGGGCTCCTTTTTATGTGTCTTGTGTCATTGTTAGTGTTGTTTGTGTTTGTTCTCTTTGCCCAGTGCCTTACTGTTCCTCTGTCTCTCCTCCTCCTCCTCCACATTACTAACCCCTCTCCACCACCACTAATACTACTTCTACCACACACTGCCCCTCCTCCACTTGACCTCCTCTCCCCTGCCGTCAGGTGTGGCAGTGCGGCGGCAGCATTGAGTGGGTGCCGTGCTCCAGAGTGGGCCACGTGTACCGAGGGTTCATGCCGTACAACTTTGGCAAGCTGGCCGAGAAGAAGAAGGGTCCACTCATCACCATTAACTACAAGCGTGTCATTGAGACCTGGTTTGACGACAAGTACAAGGAATATTTCTACACCAGGGAGCCTCTTGCTAGGTGAGGGCAGCTTGTTGTAGTAGTAGTAGTAATAGTAGAAGTAGTAGTTTTTTTTTTATGATAGAGGGAAGCTGGCCAAGGGCAACAAAAAATATAAAAAAATGATCCAGTAGTAGTAGTAGTAGTAGTAGTAGTAGTAGTAGTAGTAGTAGTAGTAGTAGTAGTAGTAGTAGTAGTAGTGGTAAGTGAAGACAGCTTGTAGTAGTAGTTGTAGTAGTAGTAGTGGTGACAGTGGTAGGTGAAGACAGCTTGTAGTAGTAATAGTAGTAGTAGTAGTGGTAGTGGTAGTGGTGAGGTGAAGAGTTTGTAGTAGTAGTAGTGGTAGTGGTGGTAGGTGAAGACAGTTTGTAGTAGTAGTAGTAGTAATAGTAGTGGTAGTAGTGACAGTGGTAGGCTATGACAGTTTAGTAGTAGTAGTAGTAGTAGTAGTGGTAGTGGTGACAGTGGTATGTGAACACAGTTTATCTTTACCACCTCCTGAGTAGTAACCTCTATGTGTCTGCTCTCCCTTGCACTAAATCCTTCGTTCTTGTGTACCCAGTGTCATTAAGGAACCTTAAAACAACAAAAACACACAGAAACACAAAAAAACTTCACATACACACCATACACCACACACATCCTTACAACCTCCCTATGCCTCACCAATTTCTCACCCTATGCCATCAGAAAACTTTGAAATACAGCTAAAACACACACACATACACACTCAACACTTCCTTACAACCGTTGCGTTTTTAGTGTTCCGTTGCTCTAACCCTTATTTTTCTGTGTTTCCTTGCTCTAAACCGTGTGTTCTTATATACCCTTTGCCATTAGAAAACCTCAAAACACAAGAAACACACAGAAACTCCTCTAAACCGTGTGTTCTTGTGTACTCTTTGCCACTAGAAAGATCTCAAAACACAAGAGAAACACACAGGAACTCCTCTAAACCCTGTGTTCTTATGTACGCTTTGCCACTAGAAAAACTTCTGAACACAACAGAAACACACAAAACCCCCCACACATTTAACCTAATTAACCAATATACATGTAATGAAATGACAATAAACTTAACTTTCCTGTACTTTACTTTACTTTACACACCAGAACACATCCTTACAACTTACCAATTTGTCACCTGGTATTTCCCACTCTCCCATGGTAAGGTTCCTGGACATGGGCGACATAAGCAAGCAGCTGGAACTGAAGAAGAGGCTGAATTGCAAGAGCTTCCAGTGGTTTATGGAGAATGTGGCCTATGACATGCTGAGGAAGTACCCGGAGCTGCCCAAGAACATCCACTGGGGCGAGGTGAGTCAGAGTGGATTAGTGGAGCTGGGTGTGGGTGGGTATGTGTATTATTTTGAGGGGCAGTGAGGGTTCATTGGCTGGGTGTGGGTGTGGGCAGTGAGGGTGAATTGGGTGTAGGTATGTGTGTTGTTTTGGGAGGGGCAGTGAGGGTGGATTAGCTGTGTATGGTGTGGGTGTGGATGTGGGTGGATGGGAGAGGGAAAGTGGGTAAGTGTATTAGTATTTGTGGGTCAGTTTCCTTTGGTTAGGGTGCTTTGTTAAGGGTTTCAGAATAGGGTATTGAAAGTTGGAGGGTCACTGGGGTATAGATGGGAGAGGTAAAGTGAGTAAGTGTATTAGTATTTTTGAGTCAGTTTTCTTTGGTTTAGAGTGTTTTTTAAGGGTTTCAGATTAGGGTATTGTTATTTGGGGTCAATGGAAGTGGATTGGCTGGGGAGTGAGTTGGATGTGGGTTGGTGGATAGGAGAGGCAAAGTGGGTAAGTGTATTAGTGTTTATGGGTCAGTTTTCTTTGGTTTAGGGTGTTTTTTAAGGATTTCAGGGTTTTTTTTTAGTGCAAGAGAGAAGTTTACAAAGGGCAACAAAATATTAAAAAGAAATGGCTACTTAGACTGTAAATTTCCTAAAAGATAAGAGGAGTTAGGTGGAAAACAGGGACATGTGTTGGTGTATTGATAGTTGTTAGTGTTACTTGATGGTTATTGTAAGAGTTACTGATGTTTTTGCTGTTATTAATGTTTTTATTATTATTCATGACTTTATTTAAGAGTGATGGATAAAATTATTGATATTATTACTATTATTATCACTATTCACAAGGTACTAGCATTATTTAAGACTAATAGCTAGTAATTGTTCATATTAGTACTGTTATGGCTATTATCATCATTTTTGAAAAATTTTTTTACCATTATTCAATAGTAGTAGTAAAAAAATTTGATATTTTCCTATTTATTGTTTTTACTATTTTTGCTCTTTTTATTAATGACTGATTAATGGGTCCACAGATAAACTAAATTAACGATCCCATTAAAAAACATTTGATTTATTAAAGAGTCAGAAATTGAATACATTTTGTGCCGTTAGAGAGTGTTGTAGTCATTTCTTATCACATTTTGTTACTGTGTGTGAGGGAACAGGCACAGTTTTATTGTGTATGTTAGTGAGTGTCATCCTTGGCAGTGTGTGAGGCAAACCTTCTACTGTCCTATTGCCTCTGTCTCTTGCCCTCACTCCTGCTGTCTGGAGATGAGTGACTTAATACACTGAGAGAGAGAGAGAGAGAGAGAGAGAGAGAGAGAGAGAGAGAGAGAGAGAGAGAGAGAGAGAGAGAGAGATTACAAGACATCATGGAAGAGAGGACATTTAAACACACACACACACACACATTTGTCTCTATCCTTTGGCTAATTCTATGAGCTCTATAAGGAGACTGGCAGCTGAGTGGGCCTTTATTCTCTAGATTTGTGCTGCCCTTGGCCAATCCTCTCACACACACACACACACACACACACACACCCTAACCTAACCTGACTGACCACCTGACAAACTCCCTTCAACCAGCTAAGTGGGTACGGCAACAGCTGCTGGGACACTGCTGGCCAGGACGCGCCGGCGAGGGTGGTGGTGTACCCTTGCTTGGGGAGGGAGATGTTCGGGGACACCAGTCAGGTAACGAGGCCAGTGGTGAGGCCCTCTGGTGGATGAGACGTGGTGCTCCTGGTTGCCTATTGTTCTGTAGGCTTTGGGGTGAATGGCAGTACAGGTAACTCTCGATTTACACGATAGATGCATTCCAAGAGGCATCGCATATTTCAAAATTCACGTAAAACAAACTTGTAATTCTCCTAAGAAACAATAGATTATAGGGGGGATGCGGGATGTGGTCCAAATCGTGTAGAAGCAAACCCATCACGCAAATTTAATTCATTATAATATTTTTTCAGTCACGTATTAACAAAACCGTAAATTAAACACGTGTAAATCAAGAGTTACCTGTATCTTACTTTTGGTCCTTGGTTCAAGTTGGCAAAGGTACATTTGCTTTGACTCAGCTGTTGGCTGGAACTTGCTCTGCGTTTGGGGTTGATAGAGGTGTCTTTTTGCAGTGCTTGATCAGAAACACTTGATTCTCTCACCATGACTCTTTTCCAAGGCCACAGAGATGATTAGCCATGTTGTTCAGGGTGTTCCTCCTATTAACACTGGAGAAATCTTGTTCATCTGCCCCCAAAATAATGAAAACACCCTTAAAATCTATGTATCTCATTCATCTGTCCCAAAAACCCATGAAAACATCCTTAAAAAAACTATATCTTGTTCATCTGTCCCCAAAACCATGAAAACCTCTTAGAAATCTGAGTATCTTCTTTATCTGTCCCAAAACCATGAAAACATCCTTAAAAAACTATATCTTGTTCATCTGCCCCTAAAATCATGAAAACCTCTTAGAAATCTGAGTATCTTCTTCATCTGTCCCCAACACCATGAAAACATCCTCAAAAAACTGTGTAACATCAACTACATACAGCCTTTTGAAAGTTTGAGTGTGGTGGGGCAGAATGGTGAGGTTAGGTGACATGGTTCCTGGTGGTGTGTTGCCCTGAGAAGTATTGTGGCCTTTCTCTCCTTCCCCTTGAGTCTTTGGCATCCTTCACTGGTGCTCGGAAGGAGGAGGTTAATGGAGAAGCGGTTAGTCTCCTGTGTTTGAGTTGAGTTGTGTTGCATTGTGTCTCTGGTTGCCTTTGGTGAGCAGGTCTTGTACAGCATCGTGTGGTATAGTGGTGGGGCTGTCACCGGTTCTCATAACAGTGGTGGAGCTTAACTCTTAAACTGTGTTGCATAAAGCATAAAATTCTTGTATGTTCCTCTTTAAAACAGCATAAATTTTTGTGTACTATAACCTTAAAAGTTTAAAATTACTGTACATATCTTAAACATAAACCATCTGTAGCTCATATAAGCTTAAAATTCCTATATATCCTTTTAAAACAGCATAACTTGACCATAACCACATAAACTTTCAATTACTGTATATTTCCTAAAGATAAAAACCCTGTAGAATATTCCTAAAGCTTGAAAATTCTGTACATTCTTAAACCACATTCTCATTAATTCTCTAAACATTTTGTACATACATGAACAAAACTCAATTGACTAGTGTTTTCATCTTTTTCTCCAATGAACCCACTTTCAAAAGAGTTTGCCTTTAGAATCACAAGTAAGCTAAAAGTACATTGGCGTGTCTATTACATGAGTTGATATACGTTTGTACATATTTAAACCCACACCTGGCTAAGCTGACGCCCTTGTTTGGTGCTGCCATGACACAAGACACTGGGTAACCTACTTTCACACTCTTACGCCTTCCCATTCCTGCGCAGTGTATTGGACTGGCTGTGGAGAAGTACCTGTGGGGCTGTGTGAAGTGGAAAGGGTACAGTGCTGTGTATTGGACTGGTTATGGAGAAGTACTAGTAGGATTGTGTGAGGCAACAAGTGGGGCTGTGGGAGATGGCAAGGGTACAGTGCTGTGTATTGGATTGGCTGTGGAGAAGTACTGGTAGGATTGTATGAGGCAGAAAGTGGGGCTGTGTGAGATGGCAAGGGTACAGTGGTGTGTATTGGATTGGCTGTGAAATACTAATGGAGCTGTGTGAGATGGCAAGGACAAAGTGGTGTCTCGATGCTACACTACAACTGACAACTGAGTGACAGGCGTTGTGACAGAGTGAGTGTGTTTCTTTTGATCTGTCATGTGAAGTAACTGTTTACAAAGTGGTGTCTCGATGCTACACTGCGACTGACAACCAAGTGACAGCGTTGTGATAGAGTGAGTCTGTTTCATTTGGTCTATAGTGTGAAGTAACTGTTTAAATAATGACTAAATGCAAAGGTTAAGAAGTAAAGGTTATACAGTCCTCCTTAATATTGGTATTTTGTCACTATTTTAACCTTCGCACTTTTGTATCTATAACTATTGATATTCTCAGTTCCTATTGTCCTCGTTTGAGTCTCTTATATGAAGTAACTGTTTATATTATTACTTTCATCATTGCAGAAGGTGGTGAAGAGATACACAGGTGCAGGGAGGTGAGATTATTTCCTGTGTGTGTGTGTTTCTTTTCATCTCCTCCTCCAACTTGCCTGTCTGAACACAGTCATCAGTCACCACACAGTCATCACAGTCACCACACCCCACACCTTCCATCTTCTCATTAACACTTGCAAAAAACCAGCGATACATAAAGATACAGATATGTTGAGCTATGTCAGTGAAAACAGGATTTATTTGAAGCGTGCACAGGAAAAGAATGAAACTTGTAAATGCGTCTTTCTTACAAGTATAGTTTGATGTTCCTGTGATCTATTTATGAGTGTAGAGATGAAGGTTTACTGTGACAATTTCTGGATTTACTGACAATTTCTGGATTTACTGTTAATTTTTGGATTTACTGTTAATTTCTGGGTTTACTGTGACAATTTCTGGATTTACTGACAATTTCTGGATTTACTGTTGACAATTTCTGGATTTTACTATTGACAATTTCCGCTCATCAATTCCTACCTCCCAGTCGTCCGTACACTGCCAAGGATGTTGCTCTTGTATAAACCTTGATCTAACCACATTTCTTTACCCTCGTTCCCCTTTTCTTCCCCTATTTTCCACTTCTTTATTCATCCCTTTTATGTTTTTCATCTTTTCTTCATTCATATTCATCTCTCCTCCTTTTTGTGTGTTTGTATTTCTCTCTCTCTCTGTTCTGTGTATTTCTCTCCACCTCACACTCTCTCTGTCTTAATCCATCTCCTCTTCATCTCTATTTTTATGTCTTCTGTCTGTTTTTTTTATCCCTACCCATCTCTGTACCTCTTCCTTTCAATTTATTTACCTACCTCTCTGTCTCAATCTGTCTTCTCTCCATCCCTATTTTTCATGTCCTCTTGTCTATCTGTCTATGTATCTCTTCCTGTCAATCTCTTTACCACCTCTCTCCCTGACCATCTGTTTTTTTTTTTTTTTTTTTTTTTTCTCCTGTCCATCTCTGTATCTCTCCCTATCCATCTCTATTTTTCATGTCTATATGTCTATCTATCTCTTTATCTCTGTCTATCTATTTTTCATGTCTTCCTGTCCATCTCTCTATCTCTCCCTGTCCATCTCTATTTTTCATGTCTATCTGTCTATCTGTCTCTTTATCTCTCTGTGCCTATCTCTATTTTTCATATATGTCTCTTTATCTCTCTCTGTCCATCTCTATTTTTCATGTCTTCCTGTCCATCTCTCTGTATCTCTCCCTGTCCATCTCTATTTTTCATGTCTATCTGTCTCTCTGTACCTCCTGTCAATCTCTTTACCTACCCCTGACCACCTCTCTCCCTGTCTCCCTATCAACCCACCCCTGTCCCTCTGTCCGTCCCTCCCCTGCATGTGACAGTTGCGCAGCGCTGCCACCTCGCGCTGCCTGGACACCATGGGACACTCGGCTCCAAGCTTCATGGGGGTGGCTCACTGTCATGGCTTTGGCAATAACCAGGTAAGGTGGTGGTGGTGGTGGTGGTGGAAGGTTCATCTGTTCCTCTTCATTGGTTTGGTTGTGAGGTGAATTGTAAGTGTTGAGTGACGGAGGTTTTTCTGAAGTGTTTTTCATTTTATTTGGTGTTGATTGTTATTGTTGTTGTTACTTTTATTATAGTTTTTTATTTATTTATTTATTTTTTTTTTTGATAAAGACAATGAATGTTTTTTTATTTATTTTTATTGTTATTGCTATTCTTTTTGTGTGTGTTGCAGTTAATATAGATAATGTTTTTATTTATTTATTCATTTATTTTATAGTTGGGATAGATGATGCTTATTATATATTTATTTATCTTATATAGTGCATTGTGTTTAAAATAGTGTTTAGGAACAGTGACAGGATAAAAAGCACCATCACACACCACACACTCATAAGGTAAAGGAACCAGTGACACAGTGAGGGAACAGTGATAAGGATAATAGTGACAGTGACAAGAATGATACAGTGATATTGACAAGAGAGAGAGAACAGTGACAGGAATGATAGTGATAGAACAGTGACAGGATAAAAACAACAAACACACAATAGACCAAACAGAAAAATAAATAAATAGAAAATGAATAGATAAATAGATGAATGAAAGAAGATAAAAGAATAAAAAATGGATAGATCTCACCCTCATTCTCCCCCCTCTCTCTCTTCCTTTCCCTCTACAGTTGATCAGACTGAACGCAGAGGGCCAGCTGGGTGTGGGAGAGCGCTGTATTGATGCAGACGGCCAAGGCATTAAGTTGATTTTCTGCAGACTGGGCACAGTAGATGGACCTTGGCAGTATGATGAGGTAAGCTTTGGGTCTCTCTCTCTCTCTCTCTCTCTCTCTCTCTTGGCAAAACAAACTTGTATTTTCTCTTCATTTGTAAATTCCCTTAAATAGTCCATCTTGTGTAGAAAAGTTTATTATACCAAAGAGTCATTGTTTGTGTGTCATGTCATTCATACACCACACTTGATGTTTCTTTTACTCAAACACTTCATCATACTGAGAAATCACTATGTTCCTGTGCATCAAATCTCATACTTCAACACTTCTGTATCTCATTTAATACCATGCTAAAAAAGTCACTGTGTTTTTGTCCATATCTCATTCACACACTCCCCCCCCCACACACACACACCATGCTCCCTTTTCTCACACCACCAAACTTCACACACCACACACTGCTCCCTTTTTCTCACACTTACACACTTCACACACACACACTCTAATATTCTTCACACCTTGATACTTAATACACCACACACACACACACCACACACTGCTCCCTCTTTCACACCACCACATTCCATTCACCACACAATGCCAGTCTTTCACACCACCATCTTTCATACACCATACACAAATAACCTAACCAAATTGATGTCACCCTTTCCTCACATCACCATGCTTCATACACTCATACACACCTAATCTAACCAAATCGATGTTGCCCTTTCCTCACATCACCATCTTTCATACACTATATACACCTAACCTAACTTTAACTAACCTAACCAAATCAATGTCACTCTTTCCTCACATCACCATCTTTTTCACACCATACACACCTAACCTAACCAATGTCATCTCTCACACTGCCACGTTCTGTCCGCAGCAAAACCACGTGTTGCTGCACAAACGGATCGGGAAGTGTGTGGCACTGCACCCCCAGACCTACCAGCTGTCCCTCATGCCCTGTGACCCCATCAATAACTACCAGAAGTGGACCTTTAACCAGTTCGTTCCAAAGTGGTAGTTGGTCGCTCACTAACTTAACTACTCCTCCTCCTCCTCCTCCTCCTCCACTGTCCTTATGGTCTATTTATGTAAGTCAGGACAAATTATATCTGTTGTTATGTCGTTTAATACTCGGAACTGCAGTCAGAAAACACGGCAGATTATGGGACTATCAGCCTCTCTAGCAACAAAAAGGGCCCTCTGTTATATGAAAAAAGGCTTATTTGTAGGGTACGTTAGGTTAGGTTTACTTCAACATTCCACTAATTGTTCTTGTTTACCCTTCAATGGCTGGACGCCTCATGAATCTTAAATTTTTAGGTCACAGGTGATCTCTACTCATTGTCATGTTTTGAAGCCATAAGCAGCCTTGTCTCCAGTGTTCAGCCGTACGTCTTCCCTCACACACCATCTCCAGGCCTTCATTCTTTTCAGTAGTCTTGTAGTTTATTGAAAGGTAACTGAACATGTCCTCAGAAGTGGCAGGGATGGCTGGTGTTCCTGTGATCTACCGCAGCAATTATTGGCACAGCACAGGTAGCTACAGGGATGACGCTGTTCAGTTTACTCAATTTAACAGTGCAGGAAGAACTGAACCTCACAACTTGCCATAGAGAGAGAATACACTGTGCAGATACTGTGTGATCGGCAGACTGGTGTTATAAGAATCTAGATAACTCATTGTTGCATCAAAGCATTACCTGCAGTGTGGTAAATAGAATCCCACTGAGACTCATGTATAGTCAAGCATAGTCAGCAAACACAGCAGTACAGCCACACAGCAAGACCAGCAGCCATCACTCACAGCAGTCAGTAATCTTCAGAAACTCAGTGGTCTCAAATATCTCACGTGTTTGAAGGCAGTAGGTGTACTCAGTGTGGCTGGAAGCTTGGAAGAGGACCACTAATTATTATATGACACTAAACACAGTCTTTGGTAGAAATAGTGAGGCAGCAAAGTTTCAATCACAGAAAATATCAATGTTAGTTTGGCAGTAAGGAAACAGCAGCACAGCAGTAAACCACGGCATTAAAGCTGCAGTAGAAACAGTGAAGACTCTGATTCTTTGTAGATGTAAACAAGGTGTAGATTTTGTCTCCAGGCCACACAGCTTACATACAGCCAGTTTGTAAACACTGGTGGGTTGAAAATTGTGCTTCTGTGTCAGTTCCACCTTTGAAAGTTCCTCCTTGAAGATTTCACTTTAATTTTCATCACTTTGTATTGCATTTGTCATTTTTCCATGTGGTTGGACAGCTTGTGTTTGAGAAGGGAGTGTGCTTGATGTCAGTGCAACTAACAAACAGAAATTACTTTTTTTTATATATACCATGTGGGCTTTTCATGGGAATTTATGGGCTAAAGGGGAAACTTTTTGTGGTACCTCCTATCTCAAAGCCCACCTGCTTGGAAACCATTGCCCTGAGTGAGAAACCCAACCTACACTCTGACTGTACCACTTGGAGATCCCTCGGATCCCAAAGCACTCATGGTTCCACCCTACCACGGCGGCTGTGACCTTTTGCTTAATAATTCTCTGATAATTTCCCACAAGGCTAAGAAAACTACGTAACCTAACCTTGTATTTATAACATTAATTTTGCACAGAACCATAATTTAAACCTAAGCATACATCATGAAAAACACAACCTGACTCACCAAGGGAGAAATCTGATAGGAGGAAATATTCAAGACAGAACATTTTGCACTGACAACAAACCTAAGGCATTTACCTGCATTTGTGTGAGAAAAGACAAGGCACTAGAGACCTTCAGCAGCAGAACTTGTCTCTCTAACACCATTTGGCTGTGTAGTAAATGAATGCTGAACCCGCCTGCTAGATGAAGCCAAGTGTCGAGTGTCTGCACAGCAAGGCGTCGAGGAGCTACACTCACAGGGGGCACAAAGACTACCATTTCACCAGCAGCAGTTACCCTGTCTACCACGCTTTGGTGATTGTGACGCTCCATGTTACTATGTGTGTTTGGATGACAGTGGATGTGTGTATGTATGTATGTGTGTCTGGATATGAGGAAAGCTGCAAGAATTTATCAGGCTGTGTGTGTTGTGTTAGCACCACATTGCACAAAGAGTAAAGGAGGACCTGAGTTGTAAATCCTCTCATCGCTGTTTAGAAAAGTTGTTGATATTGTTACTGCTGTGTCTAGGTGGAGGTTACAGGCATTCCATGACCTTGTGTGTGTGTGTGTGTGTGTGTGTGTGTGTGTGTGTGTGGGTCTAGCACTTGTTCCTCAGTGTAATATCTTTGAAAACCACTGGAATTTTATAGCCAGTTTATAGGACGAGGATTACAACTACTACAACTACTACTACTACATACATCCCTATAACTTATTGATTAGTGTACCGATTGCTTGTGTCTGCAGGCTACTGTTAGTGTGGTCATCAGAGCCACGTATAGCAGCCTTGACATGGGTGACATATCAGGCTCTGCAAGTGGATTGCAGGAGGCATTGTGTGTCTGGTGAAGAGGTAGTGTTAAGGTGAAGTGTGGCTTAGAACAGGTTCCCCATTGAACACTGGTTGTTTTGACTGGGGATTTCAAGTTTTGATTGATGCTGTGTGTGTGTGTGGGTGTATGTGTGGGTTGTAGGAAGATGTGGAGCAAGGATCTTAACATTACACAGGTTGTCGTGATTCTTTAGGCACCTAGAGAATATTTTTTAATGATGCTGTGTGTGGATTGTGACGAGATGCAGCAAGGATCTTAACATACACAGGTTATCGTGATCTTTTGTGTTGAGTTGTCTTGGTGATTTAATACATTTTTGAGGGACGGAACTGATCGTGTCTACCGCGCAAAGTTTATGTGATGGTGTTCTGCAAGGTGACGAGTGGGTGCTTTGCTAGTTCATACAGACGTTTGGAAATACGGACAGCTGGTGATTGAGGGCGACTGATGAAAACACAGCTATGAAGTGACTTAATTATCCCTAAGCCAAGTGCATTCTGTGGCTTAATGTTAGTTTGTACTCTGGTGTTGGAATCATTTGTTTTTCCTACATGAGGTATGATCTGTACTGGAATAAATGAAAAGTGTTATTTAACTTGCCAATGTTTAGTTCTATCCTTTGATATTCTTTGCTGCTATACTTTTTAATACTGTGTTCAGTCTGTTTCAGGTGTTTAATGTTGCTACAGGGTTCTCTCTCTGCCCTAGTCACATAACAAGGTTGACATGAGTGGAGGTTCAGTCCCAATATAGTGTCAAGTTGTGTAGCATTTGGAGTAGACAAGATCAAAGCTGTGTATTCTTTTGCATTCAATTTATCTGTGCTTTGTGTTTTTCCTCAGCAAGTCCTTCAATCTGCTGCCGCTTATAAAATCCTGGCAATCAGTAAACTTAAAGCAGATTATAGACTAAGGATAAGATAAACACTTAACACATTTTCTATCTATGTGAATGTAGGGAAAAGCAAAATTTCTATCTGTGACTCGACTCCTTTTAAGAGAGAGGTATCAAGACTTTTGTTCCTTAATTTTGGCTAACTTTACTTTTCTTTTAGGGAACCAGCATTCAAATGGGCCCCTGCTTTTTTTTTTTTTTTTTGTTCCCCTTGGCTGGCTTCTCTCTTGCATTAAAAATAAATAAATAAAATTATAATAATAATAATCTGTGTAGAAAAATTACACCTCTCCATGACTAAAAACATCCTAAGAGAACCAGTCTTGGCACTTTAACTCGTCAGAAAATCATCCATACTCCACAAGCTGCCTCTCAAACTACAGCTTCCTTATATCCCCTCCCTGCATGTGTCCTCCAAGCGTCAGGGTAGTGAAAGACGACTTACAAACATCCACGCATTGGTATGTATTGTACAGCTTGCATACAAAAATTTACATGTTAATAATGATGATGAGAGTGCAGTGGTTCCCAGACTCATTATAAGCTGTCATCTTTTTGGGTTATAAAATGAAAACCTCTCCATTATATTACTACATGTGGTTCTGTTTTTCTTAATGTTAAAGTTGTGTTCTATTTAACTTCTACTTGGTATGGAAAATTAAGGAAAGGAGTGACAATTAACTTTCACTTACAAATTATCTATTTTAATTTGTGATGGAGTAGTATTGTTTATCTGATGACGTTTGGGTTATAAAGGAAAACATTGAAAGAAAGGTAGAACAGATTTAAAACAGACACATCCCCTTCATTCTAACTTGCACCATAGTAAAGATATTGAGTAATTTTGTACTTCTTGGGTTAGAAGGAAATGAAGGGAAGGTGTGGTAGAGTCAGGGAAACACTGCTTGTAATACACTTCCTGTACAGACAATATGAACTTTGCCTGTATGTGTGTGTGTGTGTGTGTGTGTGTGTGTGTGTGTGTGTGTGTGTGTGTGTGTGTGTGTGTGTGTGTGTGTGTGTGTGTGTGTGTGTGTGTGTGTGTGTGTGTGTGTATAATGTACCAATACAATAGATGGGAACCTTTAAACACTGTGAATGGATAGATAAAACAGGCATTCTCACAGTCACACCACATACACCTGAACCAAACTCTTTAAAACATTGGTCATTCACATCTTTCCAGTTTCCTTAATACACTGTAAAGATATATATGAAAAAAAAAAAAGGATATAATTTAACACTGGTGCTTCGTCCCTGCCACACCTCTTAAATCAGATCAGCCACTGGAAGAGAGAAAACAAATATTAGCAAGATAAACTCATTAATTAGTGCATATTTAGATCTATTCATACTGGACGTTACAGAAACTCATTAATCAGTGCATATTTAGATCTATTCATACTGGATGTCACAAACTCATCCATCAGTGCATATTTAATCTATTTATATTGGACGTCACAAACTCATTAATCAGTGCATATTTAGATCTATTCATACTGGACGTCACAGAGACCATGATTGTGTGAAGTGGAAGAGAGAAGTGGAAGGATGTTCAGAGAGGAATTAGAACCTGCAATATGGGAGCAACCAGAAAGGATTTATCACAGCAACTCTTTAACTGTGCAAAGGAGCTTAACTTGATAACTATACAAAAATTCAAAGACAGACTTAAGACTCATATAAGCACAACCACCATAAAATTATCCCTGTTCTCTCCATTGTCACCAAGAACCAAGTGATCATAACTAAGCCCTTTTTGAATTTTTACTTGGAAAACAAAAAATCTCAAAAAAAGCTTAAGATATAACAAAATCATCATACAAAACAATTATCTTTTTCATTGCTACTAAGAAACCAAATTTTTACTACACAAGGAGAGAGAGAGAGAGAGAGAGAGAGAGAGAGAGAGAGAGAAATAAATAAAACTAAAAAATAAAAAAAAATAAAAATACCTCAAGATATAACCAAACCACCACACAAAACAATTATCTTCTTCATTGCTACAAAGAATAAATTTTTACTAGGCAAGAAAAACATGAAAACCTCCCAAAATATCTCGATAGAACCAAAGCATCACACACAACTCTCCTCCATGGCCACCAAGAACCAGACCACCACTCACCGTTCATGGGCATTTCATCAATCTGTGTGGAGTAGTACTGTTCAATGTCTCGCAGGATCCTGATGTCGTCATTCTTGACAAAGTTGATGGCCACACCCTTGCGGCCAAACCTTCCCGAACGGCCAATGCGGTGAATGTACAACTCACGGTTATTGGGGAGGTCATAGTTGATGACCAGCGAGACCTGAAGGTGGAGAGGTGTGGAGAATACTTGGTTTATATATCTATACATCAGACTGGCCACACACACACACACACACACACAATCTCATTTACACTTAGTCCTATCAGATAAGAGAGAGGAAAAGTACAACAGCAGTTAGCAGTAATAGATATGTATTGACTTGTTCTCTCTTTCCTCAGATAGTGCTGAAAAATTATAGGACAGATTGTACACTGGGACTGCCATGTGTAAGCCTGCCAGTTCTTGCCTCACTTTTTTTTTATCTTGTTCCATCTAAACAGACTACTTTAAATTTCTTCCCTCACTTGTTCTGTTTTGCTCCTGTTCAACCTAATCAGGCTACTTTAGATCCATTCTTGCCACTCTCTCTACTTACCTGCTGTACGTCAATCCCTCGGGCCCAGATGTCAGTGGTGATGAGCACCCGAGACTGCCCCGACCTGAACTCCTTCATGATTGCGTCTCGCTCCTTCTGTGGCATGTCCCCGTGCATGGAGGAGACTGTGAAGTTCGCCTCTCGCATCTTCTCTGTCAGCCAGTCGACCTGTGTGTGGGGGAGAGATGAGGGTGGTGGTGGTGGAGGTGGTCAGGTTAGAAGATGAAGGAAATGAAAGACAAGGAACATGAAATAATAAAAGAAAAGAAAAGAAAAGAAAGAAAAACAAGGGAAATGGAAGACAAGGAACATAAAATAAGAAAAAAACAAGAGAAATGGAAGACAAGAAAACATGAAAAAAGAACAAAGAAAACTGAGAGAAATGAAAGACAAAAGGAACATGAAATAAATAAAGAAAAACAACCATAGACCAAAAAAATAAACAATAAAAAAAGATTGCGGAAAAAAAAAAAAAAAAAAAAAAAAAAAAAAACAATAAACACTCCTTTAAACCCAGTCTGTCGCTTGCATAAGAACAACAACAAACCAGAAACAAAAGAGAAGACGAGACAAAAGTGTGAACTGTTGCATCGTTACCTTGCGCTTGGTGTTGCAGAAGATGACGGCCTGGGTGATGGTGAGGGTGTCGTACAAGTCACAGAGGGTGTCAAACTTCCACTCCTCTCGCTCCACAGCCACAAAGAACTGCTTGATACCTTCCAGCGTCAGTTCATCACTACAGAGAAGGAGTGAGTGAGATGCAAGGAACAGATGCAGAGTTCACTTATGTAAGGTTCTGTCACCAAACAGTCACCAGAATGAATATGGAAGTGTGCCATGATACTGAAGGGATTAAAAACACAGGCATTGATCAACATTTCTGAACACACACACACACACACACACACACTCAAAACTCAACATACACACCCAGACATCCACTCACCGCTTCACCAAAATACGGATGGGGTCTGTCATAAACTTGGAGGTCATCTCAAGAATTTCGTGAGGCAGAGTGGCGGAGATGAGGACGACCTGTGTGGCTGGCGGCAGGTAGCGGTACACATCATAGATCTGCTCCTTGAAGCCCTTGTTCAGCATCTCGTCAGCCTCGTCCAGCACCAGCATCTGTGTGGATTTGTGTCTGGGTGTCTGGTTCACGGCTCTAATGTACACAGTTTAGTTGGCTTATTCAGATGGTAATATAAGTGAGTGGGAAAAAAGGCCACAGAGGGAAAAAAAGTCGAAATTAGAGATGAAAAAGTTATCCTCAGGTGGATATTAGTATGACACCAGCATGTGTGGATGACAGAGGGTCTGGAGGGGGAGGAAGGACAGAGAGGGAAAAGAAGAAGAAATTAAAGAAAAAGGTTATCCTCACAACTCAAACTAGAGGACATAAGCACCTCACCAGCATTTGTGGACGACAGTGCCTGGGTAGAGGGCAGAGAAGGGAAAAGAAGAGGAAAAAGAAGAAATTACAAGACTATTGAAAAGATTACCCTCAGGACTTGATAAAAGAAGAAGAAAGAAAAGATTATCCTTAGAACTTAAACTAATGAATCTTAAAACCTCAACACACACACACCTTAATAGAACGTGTACGGAGGGTGCGTCGCCTGATCATGTCGAACACCCTGCCAGGAGTGCCGGAGACCACGTGCTGCCCATAGTCCAGCTTACGGATGTCCTCGCCAAGGTTGGTGCCACCGATGCAGGCGTGGCACTGCACGCTCATGTAGTCACCCAGCGCCAACACCACCTGAGTGACGGCAGTGGTGTTAGTAGTAGTAGTGGTGGTGGGGGTGGTGATGGTAGTAGTAGTAGTAGTAGTAGTAGTAGTAGTAGTAGTAGTAGTAGTAGTAGTAGTAGTAGTAGTAGTAGTAGTAGTGGTGGTTGTGGTTGTGGATGTGGTGGTGGTGAGTCATGTTTAGTGTTGAATAAGGTAGAAATGATGTGTGTAAAGAGAAAATGGATATAAAATGCTAAAAAAAATGGAGAACGGAATGAAAGGGTTTGAGAAGATTAACTCCTTCCTCTTCCATCAGTTTTTGCATTTATCAATCAGTCAGTCAATCTTTCCATGTATCAATGACCTAATCTTTCTGTGTCAGTCTTTTAGCATGTCAGTCAGTCTATCAATCAGTCAGGTTTTCATCCAGTCAATCTATCTATCAGTCAAATTATGTCAGTTAACCTATCAGTCAATCTTTCTATGTGAGTCAATCTATCTATCAGTCAGTCAATCTATCCAACAGTCAGTCAGTCAGTCAGTTACTTAGGCTATCTATCTATCTATCCATCCATCCATCCAGTCAGTAAGTCAGTCAGTTAATCAATAGTCAGTCAGTCAGTCAGCCCAGCTCACCTTCTGTATCTGGACGGCCAGCTCCCTGGTGGGTGAGAGACTGAGAACCTGCGTCTCCCTCACACTGATGTCCAGAATTTGCAGGACGGAGATGGAGAAGGTTGCAGTTTTACCCGTGCCTGACTGCGCCTGTGCAATGACGTCCCGCCCCTTCACGATGGGCTTGATGGCACGCTGCTGGATGGCCGACGGCTTTTCAAACCCTGCGGTGTCGGGGAAAAGACATAAGCTGGATTCTTCTTTTTTTTTTTTTCAGTCTCATTCATTTAGTGTTTTTTTTTTATCTATTTATTTATTTTCTATATCGTGGGCTTTTTCACGGAAATTTATGTTCTAAAGGGTATACTTTTTGTGGTACCTCCTATCTCAAAGCCCACACGCTAGGAAACCGTTGCCCTGGGTGAGGAAGCCCAACCTAAACTCGGACCATGGAAAGGATTCGAACCCATGCGCTTAGAGACCCCTCGGACCCCAAAGCAAGCATGGTTCCACTGTACCACGGCGGTTCACGTTTCACCGAGTCTCATTTACATCTAGAGTTCTGTTTATGTTGCTACTAATAATAATAAAGCTTTTTTTCCTTCTTTTTTTAATGTAAGAGGAAAATCTGGCTAAGAGGTGAGAGATCAAAAAATAAATAGTAGATACAAATCCACTTAGATGCCAACCCTTTTTTTTTTACATCTTAAAGGAAAAGCTGACCAAGGGGAACAAAATAAATAAATAAATAAAAAAAATGCCTACTTAGTTGCCAATCCCCTTACTGGCTTGAAAGTTACACAAAAGTTAACAAGAGGAAAAAAAAAATTAAATAAAAATAAAAAATAACTAAAAAGTAATAATAATAATAAAAGACCCACTTAGCTACCAATCCCCTTACAGGTTTGAAAGAGTTAGATAAAAGAAAGGGATAAATGTACAAAACCTCTCTTTTAAATTAATAGGTTAGTGATAAAGACAGAACGAAGAAAGGGAAAGTGTGTGTGTGTGTGTGTGTGTGTGTGTGTGTGTGTGTGTGTGTGTGTGTGTGTGTGTGTGTGTGTGTGTGTGTGTGTGTGTGTGTGTGTGTGCGAGTGCATCTGTGTGGAGGTCAAGGTTAGCAGGTGAAAGTGAACCAGTAGTATGTATTTTTTTCTCCCCTCCCATTTTCTCTTTGAAGGAGCAAAACATTGAAGGTCACAACACCAGACCCTATACCACTGTTTACACTAGACTAACGAGATGCAGTGCTTACTTTCCCGCCTGTAGTGACTTGTTGTGGCTTTCCATATGTTAGCAACCCACCCTGCCTTCACTGTTCACTGTCTCCATTCATTCAGTGTTATTCAGTTTACAAATTGCAGCGATAATTCTATTTTTAATCTAATATTTCTGTTTATAATACTGTTATTGAGACCAGCTTTTTTTCTTTTTTGATGTAATGAGAGAAATCTGGCTAAGAGATTAAATAGAAAAAAAGAAAAAGATCCACTACGATGCTAGTCACTGAGAGAGAGAGAGAGAGAGAGAGAGAGAGAGAGAGAGAGAGAGAGAGAGAGAGAGAGAGAGAGAATGTCAAATAACCTTCCTCTTAATTCAATCACCACCACCACCACCACCTTCTTAAAATCAAAATCACCAGTACCACCTTCTTTATTTTATTTTATTCTATTTATTTTCATTTTTTTTTCATTTTTGGTGCTAATGAGACACACTCTGGCAAACTGTGGACCTCCCTGCCTGCTTCTGTATTTCCATCTTCCTACCACTTCACTTCTTCTAAGAGGGACATCTCAACACATCTGTCCCTCACTTCTGGATAACTCTTCTGACCTTTAAGGGAACTGGCAACTCTGGGCCTTTTTTCTCACTTGTTCAGTTTCCTGCATTAAAAATAAAACTATCCAGCTTTTCTTGAGCAGTAAGTCACTAGTCAAGTGCACCTGGTGATGTGACGGCCTGGTGCATGGCAGAGGTGGTGGTGGTGGTGGTGTTGGGATCGGGCAGACGTCCACACGTAGGTTCGAGTCCCACCAAGTACCGTCTTGAAACTTTGCCGTTTGTGGAGTGGTTTAAAGTTCCCTACATATCACCAGGTTACCCAGGCTCCAGGTGGTGACACGAAAGATGGGCCCTAATATGCCCACCACTAGAAAGAAAATTGCCTGCGCCACTAATGGGTGGAAGCTGAACACTGCTTCCCACATACACTCTTCAACTAGACCTATAGGCGCTATAGGCCAGAACTACAAAAAAATAAATAAATAAATAAAAATAAATAAATGAATAAATATGTAATTAATAATAAAGAAATAAAAAAAAATAAAAAAACTCCACGAGCCATGTTGGTCTCGCACTAACAAGTACTCAGGGTTCACCAGGTAAGAGTGCCACCTCAACCCCTTCAGTACTAAGACCCATTCCTACCTGAGTTGTGGGTGTGATTAGACCATTTTACTGACATTACCAAGGGTCTATGGAGGTCAGGAGATTAATGGCCACAGTCTTCACTATTCCAATCCCACACATAAGTTTCTGAAGCTGTATAGTCACCAGAATTAATATAAAAAAAAAAAAAACGCGTCCTGGTACTGAAGGGGTTAAATCACCACCAGTACTGTTTCCAGACACTGACCTAAACTTTCCTCAATCACTGTATTAACGTAGCAAAGACACTGTACTAAACCTGACCTGACCTGACCTCATCTCACATAGCCACTCTAAACATACAAAAAAAGACAAACAGACACAAAACCCACAACACAACACGTCAGAGGAGAAAGTGTCAACAAATCCTCGTGGACATTAAGACACCTCCCCTTCAGAGTGTCCTTCCCCGCCGCCATATTTACCGTAGGCGTAGATCCCCCGCAGCAGGTCCTCGCGCAGGCCCATGCCATCGAAGGTAGGCACGACCTGCACCTCCTCACTCGTCTCAAACTCAACATTGGAAAGGTCCTCCGGGATGAACCGCCGTACGCGTCCCTCCGCCATGATGTCTCGCCCTGCACTGCCTGGACAAGGAACGCTGGAACGGAACAAGTGCCAAATGACTCTAAAACAAAATACAAGAATAGAATACAGATAAAAACAATAAGAAATATATATATATGTACAAGTGAGAGCCGATACAAAGGCTCTCAATCCCACACCCACGACTGGAATGGACTGAAGTGGACTGGAATGGACTGGAATGGATTGGACTGGTCTCTTATAATCCCTTATTTGTATACCTCCTAATCTCTTATTGCTTCTATGTGTAATTAGTGTCTTTGGTTGAAGTTTAGATGTCTTTTTTCAGTCCTTATAAGTGCTTAGAATTGTGAACTTATTCCTACGTATTCCTTCGGCGTGCTTTCCTTAGATATCTAACTCGTGTGTTACTGAGCGAGTCTTTTGAGAGTAGAAATCATGTTAAAAGTACTCTTAATATCCTTGCCACTTCAGCTAGAGTCTTTTAAGTATGGAAATCTTGTTAAAATACTCTTTATATCCCGTGCCACTTCAACTAGAGCCTTTTGAGTATGTTTTGTTAAAAATACTCTTAACATTCCTTGCCACTTCAACTAGAGCCTTTTGAGTGTAGAAATATTGTTAAAAATACTCTGAATATTCCTTTCCACTTTAACTAGAGCCTTTTGAGTGCAGAAATCTTGTTAAAAAGTACTCTTAATATTCCTTGCCACTTCAACTAGTCTCTGTTGAAAATATCTTGTTAAAAATACCTTTTATATCCCATGCCCCCTCAACTAGAGCTTTTTGAGTGTATAAATCTTGTAATACTCTGAATTTTCCTTGCCACTTCAAGTAGAGCCTCTTGAGGGTAGAAATCTTGTTAAAATTACTCTTTATATCCCGTGCCACTTCAATTAGAGCTTTTTGAGTGTAGAAATCGTGTTTAAAATGCTCTTTATATTTCGTGCCACTTCAACTAGAGCCTTTTGAGTACATTTAGTTAATATGTCACCAGAACTGTAATGGGCACTAGTGAAATCTCATGTTAATTCAAAGAGAAGCTTTTCAAAATACTCGCCAATCTTTTGCCTCCACGAAAGACTATTTAATTTCCTTACGGGACAAGAAAATGACACTGTACCGGCCTTCCTTATCGTCTAAACATTGTAGTATATATATTTTTTTCTTCTCATTTCGTTAATTCTTCCGAATCGATTAGTAAAGTTTTGTTATCTACGGTACCATTTTAGTGATTATGTCATTTTGTGCCGCATTCCTCCCGAGACAAACCGATAAAACATGTGCCTTTTATCTAAGGACTAAATCAATAAATGAGTAGGATTAACTAAAAACATTACATCAATATTCATTTTTCATATATAGGAAGAAAAAAAAAAGAAAGAGGTGTACAGGAGGAACGGTGGAACGGAACGCACAAAACAGTGGCCACTTTCATACTCCTTCCAGAAAACTTATCAGTGCATAAAGTGTGAAAAAACATATCCGGCGGGTGTTCCTCAGGCCAGGGGAGATAAGAAAACCCATATGGTGCCTTATAACCTTAAAATAAACGCCATACACACTTTTAGCGAGCGAGAGGAGTGAACGCACGCTGAACGGCGGAACGCGGAACGGAACACAACACGGAGGAGATGTTTTGAGGCGAAGAGAGACACACCAACTTTTGAATTAACCTCGAAAACCACACGAACTACATCACCACGAGCGACCAGACGACCAGGGACGAGTGAGGAGAGGACGACCACCACCTGCACACCCTGACGAGGCTCAAGATGGCGGGAGGAAGTGGCCAGGCTTGGGTGAAATACGGGTGGTGAGAGAATTTAGATCGCCTGGAGTGAATGGCGAGGAATTCTTTAATGATGGTGTAGCGGGGCCGCCATGAAGAACAAGACTGAGGTATCGAGGACAGATGTGTGCGTCAGAGTGGTCAAGGGCGCGCTGGAGGCCGTCACGGGGGTCAATGACAAGATACCCGCCTCTCCCTCCCCGCTCTCTCCCTCCACGCCTCTCCCTTCGCCTCTCTCTCCCTCCACCCCTGCAAAGATTAAATGCGAGAGCCCCACTGTGTTCCTCGGCGCCCACACCCCGCCCCCCACCGGCCCGGGCGCGGAGGTGCGGGGCAAGCCTGGCACCCCCATAGCCAGTGCCAGCTCCAAGGCTGCCGCCAGACCCAACAGTGCCAATAGTGCCGCCGAGGACAAGGCAGCAGGCGGCGCTGGTGGTGGTAGACTTACCTTCTTCAAGGGTGTGTATTGTGTGTGTGTTTGTTTGTTTGTATCTTGGTGTGTTTGTGTGTGTGTTTCATCAAGTTCATGTTATTTTGAGTTGCATTGTCATATCTTCAGGTTTATTTGTGTATTGTGTATTTGTATTGATGGTTTGTTTATTTAGAGGATATTCCAAAACACACACACAGACCCATCAGCCCCTGGTGGAAAAAAATTACATTCTTGTGGTATTTATACTACACCCCAGGCTAGGTTAGACTAGGCTGGGTTGGGTGGGGCTGTTTTAGCTTATGTTTGGGTTGAATTAGGTTAAATTAAAACTGCATCGATTAGATTAGGTTAAAACTCTCTCAGTCAGGTTAGATTAGGTTAAAACTCCTTCAGTCAGGTTAGATTAGGTTAAAACTCCTTCAGTCAGGTTAGATTAGATTAAAACTCCTTTGGTTAGGTTAGATTAAGTTAAAACTCCTTCAGTCAGGTTAGATTAGGTTAAAACTACCTCTGTCAGGTTCAATTAGGTTAAAAATCCCTCTGTCAAGTTAGATTAGATTAAAAACTGCATCATTCAGGTTAGATTAGGTTAAAATTCCCTCGGTCAGGTCAGGTTAGGTTAGATTAGGTTAAAGCTCCCTCCGTCTAGTTTAGGTTAGGTTAAATCTCCCTAGGTCAGGTTAGGTTGGAAATGTATAAGCCAAGGCAAAGATGACACAATTATTTTCCCCACAGAGGGCAAGTTCCTGTTGGAGTTGTCTCACCGCACAGAGATGGGTGCACCGGCGGGCTGGGTGCCGGTGAAGAGCAAGACATACTGGCCGCCACCTTCCTCCACCACCACCACCACCACCCAGCACCCCCTGCGCCATGACACACCCACCTCGCAGTCCGGTGAGTGTGCTGGTGTGTGTTGTGTCGGTGTTCTTTGTTGAGTTGGTTGTGTAATTTTGTATTTTTATGTCTTCTTGATTTGTATGACGTGTTTTTCCTCTTTTCCAAATGTTGTGGTGATGAATGGTTGGAACAGTTACATGTTTGGTGTTATAGTCTCACTATATTAATTTTTCTAGATAGCAAAAGTAAGAAATTAAAGAGTGTTATTGCTCCTTTGCATTCTCTATTTCCTTCTTTCCCTTCACTCCACCACTCTTTCTTCCCTGTGCTGCTCCGCCCACCGTCACCGTCACTCTCTCCTCCGGCAGTGTCAGATGACTGTTCCTCCCTCAACTCGTCGCCGTGGACCAGCGATCACATCAGGAAGCAGCCATTGCCCCGCCCTGCCCGAGGCCCCGCTGCCCCTGCCCAGGCTGCCACCTTCTGGTTTCACTGCCCCCCTGAGGCCCGGGCACAGCGGCGGAGACTCCCCGTGGGGCGGCGGCGGCGGAACCCTCTGCTGCAGGCCGCCCCGGGTGAGAAGGTGGCAGAGAAGACAGCCAAAGTGGAGAGCAAGGTGGATGGTGAGCGGAAGGTGAAGGTGGAGGGGGAGGGAGCGGTGGGCAAGGGGGCAGCCCGGCTGGAGAAGCTGGTGCGGCTGCTGTGGGTGGGGCTGCGGGTGGAGGCCGATGTGAGTCTCCACAACGCGCTGGAACAGCGGGGCGGAGGTGGCGGGGGCGGCGGCGAGGCCCTGGATCCCACCTTTGTGTCGCCCCGCAAGCGCTACCTCCGCCAGATGGAGACAGACCAGGATGTGCCCACTGCCCTGCACCGCAAGAAGCTCCATGCGGCGGGGCTGCCCCAGGCCCCGGGGGATAGGCCGGCAGGCATGGCACAAATCCCCACCACCTCATCGTCCTCCTCCTCTGCCTCCCCGTACCCCTCCTCCCTGTCCTCGCCAGGCCCTGCCTCGCACCGCGGCGGGGCGAGTGTGCTGGCCCCATCTGTGTACAGCATTGACTCTATCCTCAACCACGAGGGGGCGGGAGGTGGGGCAGGGGTTGGGATTGGCACCGCCACTAGTCGCCAGGGTGACTCCTTCCTCCGCACGCTGCTCAAGCCAGAGGTGAAGGCTGCCCCGCCCCGGGCCAGGGAGCGGCCCCCAGATCCTCCCCACCCTCCCTCAGTGAAAGCAGAGCGGGACCAGTCGGGGCCGGACCGGGGTGACGCCCTGCTGGAAATGAACCGCCGTCCCTCGCCAGAGCGGTACGACCTGTCCCGGTATGGCCCAGTAGCTGGCCTGTATCCCCTGGGGCCCTACATGGACCCCCGCTACATGCTGATGCACTCCCTGGCACCCGGTCTGGTGGGGCCTGCCGCCGCTGCTGCTGCCGCACAGTCTTCAGACATGGCCCAGGCTCTGGCTGCTGCCACGGCCGCTGCTGCTGCTGCTGCCAGCCTGGGCACCTACCCCATTGGCCCCCTGCCACCGCCGCTGCCTGGGGCACAGTACTACTATCCCCCCACCTCCGTGGCTGCCCAGCTGCTGCGCCAGCCCTCCCTGGCCTCCCGCTGCTCCCCCCATCCCCCGGCCTCCCCTAGCCCCAAGACACACCAGTACCCTCCCCCGACCCCTGCCTCACCCCATCTTAGCCGGGGTGCCAGTCCTAGGGGCCGTGCCTCTCCCTGGCAGCCTCCCCCTCCCCCTGCCCACCCACTATCCCCTCATCCCTCCCTGGCCTCCCCCCTCCCATCACCACCACCACAAGGTGAGTCTGCACCATCCTTGCAGTGTTGCCACAGGTGTGCCTGGTGCTGTGGTGTGGTGTGTGTGGTGTAGTGTGGCAGCTGGCTGGCACTAATGGTGTCCTGTGTTTTCCTTACAGATGCACCGCTCAACTTGTCCAAACCAAGGAACCACTTAGGGAAGTAGTGGGTGTGGCGGAAGCTGCGGCCCACACCAGGACGGGAGCTGAGGGGCCACACAGGAAAGCTGGAGCGAAGCCAAGGAAGAGAGAAGAGGACAGCGAGCAGGTGTGGTGTGGTATGGTGTGGTGCCTGGAGGCCCCTGGGGTGCCGCACCGTCACCTCCCTGGGGTAGCGCAAGACGTGAGCATCACACAGACGGAACACAAACACAGTAGTCTCCTGCCAAATTCACATCATCCTCCCATCATCACCACAGACACCACTCACTCACTCATCCCGTCATCATCTACCACCACATGTGTCTCGTCTGTCTTGTCTGTTACTTGGCTAAACATACTTACTTTACTTCTTCATTACCATCATCTCTTCCTTTCATCTTGTCTTCAATATCATCATCTCCATTTCCTTCATCCAAATCCCTTTCATCCCTTCATTTCTCTGTCTCACTCCTTAACCTTTTCACTGCTGTCTTTGCCCAACATGCTAAAAAGAACACATTAGCTGTCTTTCCGAGGCCATGGCACAGAACTCGGAGAAACTGTACAAAAAAAGCGTGTAGACGTAAGAGATAGCGACCAAACAGCAAGCAGTGAAATGGTTAACACTCCTTAGATAAACAGAGCTCCTTACATTACAATCAAACCTTCACTTCTTCCCATTTCATCCCATCACTCCAGCATAATGAAGCGTCACAAAAAAAAAATCATAGTCCTGCCTTATATTTCCAGTCTTTCTCCTTCAGCTGCCTCGCTAATTGTAGACCAACCAGTACGGATTCCTCCTACCTCTCTGTGTACATATGAGGTAGCTGGGTGCTGGAGAAACTGAGGGTATTGGGGTACATTTCCTGTCATGGTGGGTCAAAGTAACACACTCACTGCTCAATGTTCCCTGTGTCTTTGTCCCAGCTGGGGTGGTTGTTCTTAGCACTTGGCTGTTGAGTGGTGTGTTGGTAAAGTTGGGTTTTATTATTTGTTCTAATGTTCAGGGGACTAAAAAAGATGATTTGTGATAGAAAGAAGAGGAATTTAATGTTTTTTCTGTCTAGTAACACTGAAGGCATTTAGAGATGACTTGTGATGGTAGAAAGAAAAGGAGTTAGCATTGTTACTTGTGGTGACAGAAAGATATGAATTTATTATTTTTCTATCATTCAAGGGACTAAAACATGATTTGTGATAATAGAAAGAAGACAAATTAATATTATTTTTCTGTTTACTAACATTCAAGGCACTAAAAAGATTTGTGATGGGAAGAGGAATTAGTATTGTTTTTCTATCTAGCAGTATTGAAGAGACTAAAAGATGACTTGCAGGACAGAAAGAAGAGGAGTTATTGTTTTCTTATTTCTATCATTTCTGTGTTAAGATTGAAAGCACAGAGAAGGAGAAAAAAAGGAATGTTATCTTATGTTTCTCTGTGAACATTTTGGGCACAGAAAGAAAAAGACTTATTATTATTTCCGTTTCTCCATAAAATTGTTAGAGATTGGCACACTAAACATGCCAAGATGAAACTTACAAGTGGTTAGAATGAAAGAGACTATTATTGTTTTTCCATTTTCTCTACAACGGGATTTTTAAAGGCAGAAAAATATACCCATAAAAAAAAAAAAAAAAGAATAAGAGATTGTTGGTTATGGGGAAGGAATAGTCAAGCAGTTTTACAAAATTTAGACACTCATGGGTTTACAGTGAAGTGGGAACATTGAGTAAGGAAGTGTGGTATTACTTGCCTTGCCATGGTTATACACACACTGAGTCACCTTGAGCATGTTACTGTACCATCCGTAGCATCTCCCTCTCTCCGGTGTCCCTCTCCCATTCACCACATCTACCCTCCGGTCTGTACGCGACGGGAACATTTCCGCCTCGCTGGTACAAGTTCCCGACCCCAAAATTTATCTTTGTATGCCCGTATATACGTATAGATATATATCTCTCACCGACCTGTAAAGAATCCTATTTTATCATTATTTTTTTAAGGAATGCATGAAAGCTTTTATCTGTACATATTTTGATGTGTGGACGAATGGTACAGGGACTGGCAGCAGCTCTCGCCCGTCACCGCCAGTCGTACCTCACAGCGTACGTCAGCTGGCCTGGGAAACCTGGAGGAGAACTCACAATACACACATCATCATCTTCCCTTCCTTGCTCTCGGCCAATCAACCAGAGACTCACCCTGACCTCACTGCATTGCCTCAGCTTGTCAGGCACCAGATGGGTATGGCAGTGTGCTACAGAGACAAAGAGAGCCTATATGTGTGTGTGTGTTTGTGTGTGTTGGAGGCCACGGAAAGCTTATGTGTATGATAGAGATGGGACTTAGGTGTGTGTGTGTGTGTGGGGGGAGGAAGAGGCCAGAAAATGCATTTGTGTATGAGAGAATGGGAGCTTGTGTGTGTGTGTGTGTTTGAGGGGCAGAAGAGTGTGTGCGTGTGCATTTGTGTGTCAGATGGAAAGAGATACATTTTTTGTGGATGTGTGTGACAGATGGGTGAAAGCTTGTCTGTGTGTGTGTGTGTGTGTCATTTTCAAGTCAGGTTCAAGGGCTTTGGCGACAAACTTCATTCTGAGACGCAACGCTTGAGTCACATTTGGAAGCTCTTGGCACAGCAGGGGTTGGTGGAGAGAGTGTGTCTACCTCAGGCGCTCACGTGATGGAGATCTTGAGTGGTGGAGTGTTTATCAAGGATCCCTGTGTGTGTTTGGAGGGCCCTGTGTTTGTGGGGAGGGCAATTTTGTGTGTTTGGAGGCCCACTGTGTATATTTGTAAGGCTCTGTGTATGTAAGGAGGCATTTGTGTGTGTTTGAAGGGTCATTCTGTGTGTTTGTAGGTTCCTGTGTTTGTGTGGAAGGCCCTTTGTGTGTTTGGAGGGTCGTGTGTGCATGTTTGGAGGGCCTTTGTGTGTGTGTGAGTAGCTGCATTGTGTTTGTATGGCCTCTGTGTGTGGGTGTGGGTGTGTGGGTGTATGTGTGTGTGTGTGTGTGTGTGTGTGCTGTTGCCTTGTCCCAGTTTCTCTTGCAAGGTTCAGAAGTATTGGGGTTGCTACAGAAAAGATCATTGTAAAGTTATCATTTTCTCTCCAACTTGCCTTTCTTTCTCTCGTCCTCTTCTTTCTCATATTTGAAACACACATACATAGCTTGCCTTGATCTTCCTTTCCTTCACCTTATATTTAAAACACACACACACACACACACACACACACACACACACACACACACACACACACACAGTCAAAGTTTCCTCCATGCAGTTGTCACCCCCTATTCATTGAACAGTACCTTCTAAATCCCCCGAGTCTTACTGAAGCAGTCACCAAACCTAACCTAATGTAACTGTGCTTCGGATGAAATATTACTAGGTGATGAATTGATAGAGCAGATTTACTTAAGGAATCATCTGGTATACACACACACACACACACACACACACACACACACACACACACACACACACACACACACACACACACACACACACACACACACACATCAGAGGCAGTGACATGTACAAATATCATAGAAAAATTGAAAGAAAAAACAATAATTTGCTTGACTCAATTCCTGTATAGATATGAATAGATAAAACACACACACACAGTATCAACAAAGCCCTCCTTGTGGCCTTAATTCATCCACATTACCATGAAAACCTCATTCCTCCCAACACTACAGGCTGACCCTCGCCCTCTCGTGCCTTCTCAGTGTGTCTTGGACTCTGCCGGGCTAACACTCAGTCATTCAGTGTCATTCAGTCGATCTACAAATTACGTATAAGTCAGTTGGTGAGGCAGCCAGCATACCTGATCTCTACGTTAACTGTAAGTGTTGCCTTCCTGCTTCACTCTACTGGTTCACTCTGCTCGTCACTCCCAGGAGATTGTGATGGGAGGCCAGTTTAGCTTCACAGAGGGAGGGTTTGTGGTAGGAACAGCAGGTATTGTGCATTCTTTCATTACTATTTGCCGCATTATTTTTGTTCTCGAGATTTCTTTTTTCTCTTGCCACTCTCTAAATGATCGTTGGAGGAGGGCAGTTTAGCTTCGCAGAGGGAGGGTTAGTGACAGAAACAGCAGATGTTGTGTGTCTATTTCTTTCACTGTTATTTGTCGCATCAATCCTTAATTTCTAACCCCTCTCTTTCACTCGTCACTCCCTAAGAAATCGTTGGAGGAGGGCAGTTGAGCCTCACAGAGGGAGGGTTAGTGACAGAAACAGCAGGTATTGTGTGTTTATTTCTTTCAGTGCTAGTCGCATAATTTCTTCCTCGAGATGTCTTTTCACTTGCCACTCCTAAAATGATCAAAGGTGGAGATAGGAGGGCAGTTTAGCTTCACAGAGGGAGTGTTAGTGGCAGGAACAGCAGGTATTGTGTGTTTAACCCTTTCTTTAGTCTTTCCCCTATCTTTAATTACTAACCACTTCATCTATCCTTTTATTGTCCAGAAATTACAAAATCTATTCTCTCTCTCTCTCTCTCTCTCTCTCTCTCTCTCTCTCTCTCTCTCTCTCTCTCTCTCTCTCTCTCTCTCTCTCTCTCTCTCTCTCTCTCCCTTTTTGATGATTCTAAGGACTATACTTTATTTTTATGTGTGGAGAATCATTACTGGTGTCAGTGGAAGGGTTAGTTGGCTAGTGAGTGAAGAGGCTGCTTGTTTCCTCTTCAGTGTGTTGTGAGGAGGTAAGGAGACTGTGAGGCCCAATGACTGACACAAGGCAGCTCCTCGTGGACTGAAAATTTTACCGTACCGTCTTCATTTATTTAGCTGATCTCTTGAAATTTATCGTCTGTGTTCTTATTCTTCCTGCCCCCTCACCAACTTTTTCTCTCTCTCTCTCTCTCTCTCTCTCTCTCTCTCTTAGCATGTAGGTTTTATTTCTGGGAATTTTTGGGCTAAAGGGAATATTTTTTGTGGTACCTCGTATCTCAAAGCCCACCCGCTAGGAAACCGCTGCCCCAAGTGAGGAAGCCCAACCTACACTCGGACCATGGACAGGATTCGAACCCATGCACTTGGAGACCCCTCAGACCCCAAAGCACGCATGGTTCCACTGTACCACGGCGATCCCTTTGTTCCTTTATGCTGCCGTTGTCGTGTGTTTGTCCGTCTTGAGGTTTGATGTCCTTACACTCGTCATTCTTGCTTTGTTTGTCTCATCTGCCATCGTCATTCAGTTTATCCATCCTTCCTAATATCGTCTAATGTTTTTTTTTTATGTTTTTTTCACTCTTTGCATTCTTGCTTAGTTTGTTCTGGTCATCTTTAACTTTTTTTTTCTATCTATATTCCATCTGTTGACTTTTTTCGTATTTGTTCGTCTCAAAACTTTTTTTTTTTTTTTTTTTACTTTTCAATATTCCTTCCACTTCTGCTGTCTTATTTTTCTTCTTTCTTTCTTTCTTTTTTATTTTATTTTATTTTTCTCATATTTATTCCACTTACCTGTAACTCTTTTCCACATTGCTGCATTTCTTCCACATTCCTTCAGCACTTGTCTCTCAACTTCCCTCATTTCTCAAGTCAGCAAAGTCATATCAGTTTAGTATCAGACAGAAACAGTGTTGGAATCTGTGCAGTATCAGTTTCTCACACACACACACACACACACACACACACTGCTGCCAATACTACACAAAACCTCACACTTCAATGCTGGGAGAATGGCAACAACCCTGGCTCTCTCTCTCTCTCTCTCTCTCTCTCTCTCTCTCTCTCTCTCTCTCTCTCTCTCTCTCTCTCTCTCTCTCTCTCTCTCTCTCTCCAGTGTTTATGTTGTAGTGTTTGTCAAGTCTAGTTTTTTTTTTTTTTTTTCTCTTATTGTTTGTGTTGCTTTGTGTTTGTTGTGCCTTGTTTTGTCACCTTTTTGTTGTGTTGTATTTTTATTAGTTTTCTCTATTTTTCCTCAAATTTTTTTTTTTTTTTTTTTTTTTTTTTTTTTTTTTGCCTTCTTTTACTTTGCATTTGTTTTTCTTTGCTTGTATCTAATTTTGCCTTTCTTTTCTTCTTTTTCTCTCTTCTTGCAGTCTTCTTCCATTTTCTTTGTTCTTCTTTTGTTTATTTATTTATTTTTTTGTCACCACCACCACCACCACCACCATCACCACTGTCACCCAATCACCCATCCGTCACACCATTAATTACCCCTTTTCATCACTGTACACAATATAAACCATCATTATAAACAAAAAACCATGCAATTGTATTCATTAATGTACCTAATGCAATTATTATTATTATTATTATTATTATTATTATTATTATTATTATTATTATTATGCTGATGATGATGATGATGCAGTAGAGTCGTGCTACTTCTGCACTCAACAACTGTAAACAAAATCATGTATATTTATATCGTTAGGTCACAGTTCTGTCTCAGTAATAGATTATAACTTGCTGTGTGTGTGTGTGTGTGTGTGTGTGTGTGTGTGTGTGTGTGTGTGTTGCGGGAAGGCAGGTCGTGTTAGGATGTGTTTTTTTTTTTTTTTCTGTATTATTAGTAACGTCACCGGTACAAGAGTCACTAACGAAGGTGTTTGGCTGAGACAGGAGCAAGTGTGTGTGTGAGAGAGAGAGACAGAGTGTGTGTGTGTGTGTGTGTGTGTGTGTGTGTACGTGTGTTCACATTCTATTTTTATAAGCAAGACAACCTGTACAGTAATAACCTCAGCCGCCTCAAAGCAGTCCCTCACAGAACGACTATTTTTTCACTGTACAAATTCTTAAAGTTAACGACGAGAAAAGATGTACCTTGTAAACTTAGCTAACTTATCCTTCACCACCACCACCACCAAAATCACCAGAACCTGAAATTTTGATACTATACTTCCCCTACGAGTTATTACCCTAAGCTTTTCTTCCCAGACCCATCCAGTCACCACCACCATCATCACCCACCTTAAAATTATCGCTAGAACCTTAAATTTTGCTACTATACTTCCAAAAAAATTGTTACCCTAAGCTTTTCTTTCCAGACTACTCAGTCACAAAGAATATTTCACTCATAAACCTGGAAATGATCTTATCTCATTCCATACCAGAAGCCTTATATTCACATTTATTGCTGCTCTTACACTCCTTAAAGAGCGCGAGTTTCTTATATTTACTCCATGAAATATTAGTCTATTTTTCTTATTTATTTATTTTTTCCTATCCGATCTCCCTGAAATATTTGTATAGGCTTTTTCTTTCTGATCCCTCCCATTCACAAAAATATTATTGGAACTAAATAAAAAATTATCTTAACTAAATCGACAGCAAAAGAGTTATATTTCCATTCTCCGCAGATATTTAGCCTTATTCGGAACCGTCACCCATGTTCTTGTGCAGTCAGTAAACAGTAAGGGAATCCAGAATTACCATTATACATCTTTTTCCAACTCTATCCCAACAAAATATCACTGTTCACTTAAATTTCTTCCACCCAGTCCTACTCATGCTGAAGATTATTGCTTTCAACTTAATTTTCATCCACCAACCACACTCATCCATCTAAAATATTATCATAACCTTCATTTTTTGTCCTAAACTAATTCCCATCCCCTTCTGAAAAAAATATTCCCATTGTCCCGTACTTAACCTGATTTTCATCCACCAACCACACTCATCATGCTGAAAAATCATTACCTTCATTTTTTGTCTTAAACTAATTCCCATCCTCTTCTGAAATAAGTATTCCCATTGTCCCTCACTGTTCAGCGTCACAAATTCATCACCTTCACTCATACAATAAGACAGGGAACTGACAAACCATCTAAGAAATTATCATAATCTTAATTTTTCACCATAAACTAACCTCACTTCTGAAAAAAGTATTCCCATTTTCCTTTACTGTTTAACGTCACAGGATCATCACCTACACTCGCACAATAAGATAGGGAACTGAGAAACCATCTAAAAATCCATCTAGAAATATATCATAACCTTAATTTTTCACCATAAACTTACCTTACTGACCTAAAATAAGTATTCCCATTGTCCCTCACTGTTCAGCGTCACAGATTCATCACCTTCACTCATAAATAAGATAGGGAACTGAGAAACCATCTAGAAATATATCATAACCTTAATTTTTCACCATAATCTAACCTTATTGACCTAAAATAAGTATTCCCATTGTCCTTCACTTTTCAGCGTCACAGATTTATCACCTTCACTCGTACAATCAGATAGGGAATTGAGAAACACGTACCAGGGTGATAGGAAGCACTAAACGCCAGACCTTAACTAAACCCAACCTTCTCTCGCATTTATCCGTACAGCCGAGTGCAAAAAAAACCCCGAGGAATTGTATCGTCCGCATAACAAAGTGTATTTTTCTGCCGCGTTACCCCGCCGCTCGGCCCGGCTAGGCTAGGTTAAGAGCAGCGCTGCATTAATGTGTCTGTGATGTGAGGTAGCCAGTCCATTCTTCTCCCTGAATGTCTAGGATTGAGCAAAGGTACAAAATATAATGCATTGAGGTGTAAGTTCCAGGCCAAGGAAGGAAGGTTTTCGAGATGCTTCGCTTTGGAAACGTTACATTGTGATACTCGAGCATTTCTCAGCATTGACTTGTCGTGGTGTACAGGAAACACTGCCACTGTGCATTTACTTCTTGGATTTGATGCTTATATTTTGTGACGTGTGCGTGTGTGTGTAAGTGTGTGTATAAATAGAGCCAGATGGTGTGTGAGTGAGTGTGTCTAGCATGTAATGTTTTGTAGTAATGATGGTATGAGGTCAATCGTCATTGTAAAAATGTTTATATGTTTTATATTGTGCCAAAATGCATTTCTCTAATATTGTGTTTCTGTTTCCTACTCTAGGCTAAGGTGATTCTCTATGCACTGTTGAAAATGTTATGATTCTAATGCAAGAGATAGGAGACACTTATATATGAATGATAGGAGACACTTATATGTGAATGATAGGACACATATTAGGAGACATATGAATGATAGGACACATATTAGGAGACACATGAATGATAGGACACATATTAGGAGACACATATATGAATGATAGGAGAGACATATATGAATAATAGGGATGTTTATATACAACTAATAGGAAATTCTTGTATATAAATGATAGGGGTATTTACATGAGTGATAGAGGTTTGTGTGTATATAATTGATAGAAGATTCTTGTATACAAATGACAGGGGTATGTATATGTCTGATAGAGATATGTATGTATAACTAATTGGGATGGTTTTATATAACTGATAGGAAATTTTGGTATAGAAATAAATGATAGGGGTGTTTTTATATGATTGATAGAGGTACTTGTGTATTGATAGGAGATTTTTATATATAAATGATAGGGGTTTATTAAGACTGATACAATGTTTTTATATACGACTGATAGGAAATTGTTATACATAAATGATGGGGGTGTTTGCATATGACTGATAGAGGTATGTACTTGTGTATTGATAGGCGATTCTTATATATAGATGATAGGGGATTTATTAAAACTGATAAGATGATTTTATATACTGATAGGAAATTGCTATATATAAATGATAGGGGTGTTTGTATAAGGCTGATACAGGTATTTGTGTATCGATAGGAGATACTTATGAATAATTCCGTATAGAGAGAGTAGCATTTATTGGAAGGTCACAGCCTCATTACAGGTCATTCAGACATAGGGAAGGTATCAGGTGTAAAGTACAGGCAGTATATTTGTACCTATGATTAATGCTTATCTGTTTACTTCAGCTATCTAACAACACGGGAAGAGTCAAGAGCAATGGAACCTCTTAACTGGTAAACAATCTCTTGCTTGTTTGTACATCAGTCGGTGTGTGTTTCGTAACGGCACTCAAGAACGAGAGAGAGAGAGAAAAAAAAAAAAACCTCCAGTAATCAAGAGTCAAGCTTCAGAAATGCTGCTTTAATGGGACACAAAAAACTATAAATAATGACATTGATTCTTACTTACATTTCACCACCCTTGATTAGAAATGCAGCACAACAAGAATAGAAAACAATGCCAACAATGAGCAGCAAAAATTCAGAAATGCTGCTTTAATGAGGGAAAAAAAAAAAAAAAAAAAATATATATATATATATATATATATATATATATATATATATATATATATATAAATAATAACTGATTTACTTGCTTACATTTCACCACCCTTGATTAGAAATGCTGCACAAGAACAAGAAGAAATGATGCCAAAGAACAGCCAAGATTCCGAAATGCTGCTTTAATGGGATACAAGAAACTATAAATAATGACATTGATTTCCTCGCTTGTATTTCACCTCCCTTGATTAGAAATACAGCACAAGAACAAGAAGAGAAAATGGAGCCAACAAGGAACAGCCAAGATTCAGAAATACTGTCTAAACTTCTCTAGTACTGGGATGCTTTTTTACCCTGAGTTTTGGGTATGATTGGACGATTTTATTGACATGAGGAAGGGTCTATGGAGGTCAGGAGGTTAATGGCCAGTGTCTTCAGTATTGTAATCCCCACATGAGTTTCTGAAGCTGTTTAAAAATTGCCAAATAGTAAGAATGAATATGAAAATAGGTCATGGTAATCAAAGGGTTAAATGGGGAAACAAAAATGAAAATAATAATAATGACAATGATTTAGTCACTTACATTTCAGGACTCTTGATTAGAAATGCTGCAAAGTAAATAAATAAATAAATAAAAAAAATAAGGAAGAAGCAAGATTCAGAAATACTGTTTTTAAGAACGTAAGAAAAGAGAGAAACTGCAACAATGACTTACTTGCTTACGTTTCAACACCTTGATTAGAAACAATGCACATGAACAGAAAAAGTTGACAATAACAAAGGCGAAATTCAGAAACGCAGCCTTTGTGGGGAATAAGAACAGTGAATAATAACAATAACAATGATTTACTTGCTTACATTCCAGCACCCTTGATTAGAAACATTGCACAAGAACAGAAAAAATTATAGTAGCAAAGAGGCAAGATTCACAAACACTGCCATAACAGAAACAAGAACAGTAAGTAATAACGATGATTTATTTGCTTTCTTTTCAGCACCCTTTATTAGAAACACTGCACAAGAACAAAGAAAAGAAAAAAAAAGTGACAATAGTGAAGAGGCAAGACTCAGAAAAGCAGCCATAAGAGAAACAAGAACAGTAAATAAAAGAGCCTTAGAGTTAAATATGTGGGAAGGTCAACTTGTTCTTCATGTACTGCACTAACTGGTTCAGCCCGTCCTTGCCCAGAGACCCACCCAGGTGGTGTGCCTCCACGCTGATTAATCCACCTGTCTGTTTCACCTGGAAGTTACACCTGAGGAGGCATTTCAGTCCGCCTTTTGTTGCTTTTTTCTGTCCCCATCCTCCCGCTGATGTCCCCTGCTGGCTGTCTTTCTCCGGTGATCTCCCTTCCTCATGACTCTCCCCTAACTCTTCCTCCTCGTCTAACTCCTCCTCCTCCTCCTCCTCCTCCTCCTCCTCCTCCTCTTCTTCTTCTTCTTCCACGTTTTGTTTTTCCTTTTCTGTTCCAGTTTGCATTTCATCTGTTTCTATTCGTGCTCTTTTGCTTTCCCTCTCCTCTTCTTGGTCTTGATCTTCTGTTTTTCTCTTAGATCTTATGTCTTCCTCCTCTTCTTCCTCTTTAGCACCTTTACCTATCAGGAATACAATGCAGTGTCTTATTTATCCAACTCATTTCACCTCATAAGCTTTGTTGTAGGAATGACTTGTCTGATATGTGAGTTTGAGACATGATGGTAATAATGTGCACAGTTTTTGCTCTTCCAGGGAGTTGTGAAGACAACTGAGGCTTCAGGAAAGAATACCTCACATTTAATAAGACAAACTAGCATTGATTTGATAAGACAAGCTGGCATTGATATATCTAGACAAGCTGGTATTAATTTATTAAGACAAGCTGGCATAACTGGCATCGATTTAATAAGACAAGCTGCTATCAATTTTTTCAAACAAGCTGATATCATTTTCTTCAGACAAGCTGGCACTGAGTTATTTAGACAAGTTGGCATTAATTCATTCAGACAAGCTATTATCAACTCTAACTCAGTCCTGTCTTCTCATCTCTCAGACACAAGCAAGCCACAATAAAGCATGCCATCAATTTATTCAAGTTGCCATCACTCATAACTCAACATTGCGTCACCTCATCTCTCACAACAAGCCACAGCATAGCACAGCCCTTACCATTGTGCTGTTGCTGGTGGTGTCCCTCTCGCTCTCTCTCCCGCCGCCGCCGCCGCTGGTGTAGCCACGTTGCCTTGAATGCCTTCACGTTGGCGCTCACAAAGTATTTGGTGCTCTTGAACACTTCCACCTTCACCTGCAGGAGGATTCAGGGTTACTTTCATGTGGTCAATCATGTAGTGGTCAATCAATCACATCCCAGAAATGATGCAGAAAGATACAAGATGGAAATATAAAGGAAATAAAGAAATACTCACCCCCTGAAACAATGCAGAAAGATACAAGATGGAAAAACAAAAGAGGAAATGAAGAAATGATGCAGAAGATATAAGATGGAAAAAGAAAAAAAAGAAAAGAATTACTCCCCCAGAAGACAAAATACAAAAGATACAAGATAGAAAAATAAAAAGAAATTAAGAATTACACCCCATCCCCCAAGAAACAATGCAGAAAGATACAAGATGGAAAAATAGCAAGGAAAGAAACACTCGGTGCAAGAAACACTGTAGAAGATACAAGATAGAAAAATAAAAGAAAAAGAAATAGAAAAAAAATACTCGCCCTAGAAACTTGATGTAGATGATACAAGATGAAAAAATAAATAAATAAAAAAAGAAGAAGAAGAAATACTCGCCCCAAGAAACCATACAGAAGAAAATAGTGAGAGATGCAGAGAGAGGAAGAGTAAACATGTTGAAAGAAAGAGAGAGAGATGCAAAGAAAACACTGAGAGAGAAAAAGGAAACATAAAGAAAATAGGAAGAGAGAGAATGAGAAAGGAAGAGAGGCATAAAGAAAAAAGACAGAGAAAGTACAAAGAAAACATGAGAAAGAAAGAGAAGATAGGAAAAGGAAACAGTGATCGAGACAGGAAGGAATGAGAGAGAGAGAGAGAGAGAGAGAGAGAGAGAGAGAGAGAGAGAGAGAGAGAGAGAGAGAGAGAGAGAGAGAGAGAGAGAGAGAGAGAGAGAGAGAGAGAGAGAGAGAGAGAGAGAGAGAGAGAGAGAGAGAGGTGGCATGAGTTACCTTGAGAGCCTTTGAGCCAGCCGAGCACTTTATTCCAAGCGGCGGGCACAGAGTAGACAGACATGAGGGTGCGAGGGAACAGCAGCACAATTGGTTTCTTGGTGGCCATCTCCTTCTTACTCCGCACCTCAGCCAGACTCACACCGGCAGCAAAGGTCCATGCCGCACCCCACCTGCGTTCATAAGGTAACACTTCTCAGCCTTTTGACATTTTAAACCTCTTCAGTACTGGGACACATTTTTACCATGAGTTTTGGGTGTGATTAGATTATTTGATTGACATTAGGAAGGGATCTATTAAGCTCAGAATATTAATAGCTAGTCTTCACCATTTTTACCATGAATTTTGGGTGTAATTAGATCATTATATTGACATTAGGAAGGAGTCAACAGGTCAGCTCCCCACCTCATAGTCCGGCCTTGGCAGAACTCGGTGAAAACGCAGGAGGTTGGCGTGGCATCCTGCACCAGCCTCTTCACCTCCCGCACGTGAGCCTTGGTGCCGATGAGTGTGGTGAAGATCCTGAGGGAGGGACGAGATGAGTGTGTTTGATAGACTGAAGGTTGTATACTGAGTGTGTGTGTGTGTGAATGAATAAAGCGTATGACTGAATAGGTGAGTGTGTGAAAGAATGATAAAAGATAAGAACATAATTTAAGTTTAGGATGGAATAGTTGTGTGTGTGTGTGTGTGTGTGTGTGTGTGTGTGTGTGTGTGTGTGTGAAAGTATGTAGTCACTCTCTTTACACCTTGAACCTTCACAAATCCACCCTCACACTTCCAAACCACACAGGAAAAACCAAACAAGAATCACAACATATCAAACCCAAATAATCTACACTTTTGGAAACTCACACACACGTTTCCAACACTTCTAGAAAACACACAGGGCAAATAAACACAACACACCTTTCAACACTTACACTTACAGAAACCACACACACATACACACACACACAAACACACACACCTAGAAAAACACACAAGAAAAATAAACCCGACAAATTTACCCAACACACCCTTCACTTACAGAAACACTACAAGAGGACACAAGACTCTATAGATACAAGACACACTAATGAACAGTCTCACCTCACTTTGTCCCTCAGCAGCTGGCTCTCCTCCACCATCTGTCGAATGAACTCCACCTCCCCTCCTTCTGTCACCTTCTCCAGTGCTGACCCTGGGGAAAGAAAAAGAGAGAGAGAAAAGGGTGAGATAAGGACAGATACAGACAAAGAGCTCTGTGTGTGTGTGTGTGTGATATGGGTGTATGTGTGAGTGTGTACTGTCTTGTCCCAGCCAGCCCATGCAGGATTGCCAGTGTGGTATACAGGTAGATTCACAAATTTAATCTTTCAAAACCAACACTTCTATGAACCTGTGAATCAATCCCAGCCTTTCACTACCTACACTGACCCAGCCTCCCTTACCAGTGGGTGCAGCGGTGGGCTCTCCTCGGCCCTTCTTGCTCTTGGCCATGGTGTCAGCTTCCTCCTCTGAGCTGAAGAAGGGAGGGTTGGTCATGGTGAAGTCATAGATGTAGTCTCTCTCCTGTGTCTCCTCTCTCTCTTCCTCCCTTCCATTGGTGCCTTTGCCTTCCTCCTCCTCCTCTTTGCTGTCTTTCTTCTCTTCCTCTTCACCTGTGTTGGGGTTTTGAATTTGAAACATTTATCTATAACCAATACAGTTTTTATGATAGATTTTGCATTAATGGCTAGCCTTTAATAATCCAAAAAAAGGAAAAATGTCAGAGATGAAGGTGGAATAATGTATAGGACAGACAAACAGGTACAGATAGACAGAGATAAAAAGCAAGACTACATAAGGAGCGAGAAAAATGATAAGGTGAGGGTGGCACATGTAAAGGACACAAGGACAGATAGACAAAGATAAAAAGAGGATGCTACAAAAGAGGAGATAAAGAGAGACAAGATGAGAGTGAGATTAATTGGCCCAAGATGGAAAGACAGGCAATGGATGATGGAGATGAGACAAAATTGAATATGAGAGAGAGAGAGAGAGAGAAAGAAAGAAAAAAAGGGGGATAGGATAAGAGTAAAAAAGACAAAGAAGTAGTAAAATAAGGCAAAAAAATAAAATAAATAAATAAATAAACAAAAATAAAAACAGACAAGACATAAACAAGACTCAGGAAACACAAAAGCAAAACAAAACAAGCATGAAACACAAAAAACACAAAACAATGACAAGAACCCCAAAAACAACACAAAACTGACCTTTCTCACCTTGACCTTCCTTCCCTTCCTTCACCGCAGAGCACGCACCACCCCAACGCTGAGAACCTGACTGATGAAACTTGGAGGAACGGGAGACGAACTTACCACCACCACCACCACCAGCAGGGCGAGGTTTGAGGGCGGAGACTTGAGTGAGTGTTTCTGGTAGATCCAGCACCCCTTTCAGTATTGTTTTTTCCTCCACCTACAGAGAGAGAGAGAGAGAGAGAGAGAGAGAGAGAGAGAGAGAGAGAGAGAGAGAGGTTTAAATGTTGTAAATGATGGGTATATTAAATTTGGATTAGTTTGGGAGGTTTTTAAAGGTTCTTGAATTGAGAGAGAGAGAGAGAGAGATGAAAGTTTTGTGGTGTTGAAAAGGCTAAAGATTTCAAACACTTTCTCCTGAATTTGTGAGGGTGTGAGACCAGTGTTTTGTGATGTTGTCTTGAGTGTCAGAGATTCCAAAGTCCTCATCAGGTATAGTTGTCATTTTTAGTTCACCTTCCCCCACAGCAGGCAGAAATACAACTTCCCCACCTAGTATATTCACACTCACACTAACACCTTTCCACCTCTCCCACCTTACCTTTCTCACTGCAATCTGTCCCTCCAGCTTGTTCTTCTGCACGTTCTCCAGGGCACTCTGGCAGCTGGTGGGGTCTGTCTCGGTGGCCAGCATGCACCAGGAGAAGTGTGCCGCGGCCAGCAGGGGGTACACACACGCTGCTCCTGTGCCTGAGGGAAGAAAGGAGTGTGATGGGGTATGTACTCTGGTAAACTCTGGAACTCCCTATCTACTTCTGTATTTTCAACTTCCTGTGACTTGAGTTTGTTTAAGAGGGAGGTTTCAAGACATTTATCCATTTTTTTATCTATTTATTATATTATATTATATTTATTTATTTATTTATTTATTTATTATTTGTTTATAATTTTATTTTATTTATTTTTTGCTAATTCCCTCAGGCCTAGAAGGGGACTGGCAATAAAGTGGCCCTTCTTTTTCTTTTCATGTTGCCTTTTGCCAACTTTCCCCTCTTGCAAAAAAAAAAATAATAAATAAATAAATAAATAAATAAATAAAAAACTTGCGAAGGATGTAAAACTCAAGACAGATATTAAAATGTGTGTAAAGGATGTTGAAATTGTACATAAACACTATCCAATGATGATAAAGTGAGTGTAAACAATATAATAGTTGTCAATAAGCAATATACACGTAGAAACTCAATGAGAAAAAGCAGGATATTAAATTTGCAAAGGATATTAAAAAGTGTGCAAAGGATATTATAATAGTGGATAAACACTAATACATGTAGAAACTGCCCGGGTGAATTGCAAGGAATGAGTGATATAAGGAGGAGGAGGACGAGAACGAGGAGGAGGACAAGGAGGAGCAGGAAGAGGAGGAGAAGGAGGAGGACAAGGAGGAGGAGGAGGAGGAGGAGGAGGAAAAGGAAGAGGAAGAGGAGGAGGAGGGTGTAGGAGGGTATAAGGAGAAATGAATGAAATATAAGAAACAGATAAAGAATAAGGTAGACTGACAAGGATAAAGAAGACTAGTACAAGGAAGACTAACCGTTATGAGAAAGAAAGACTGGTATAAGGAACAAAAGCTGGTGAAAATTGCAAATAAATAAATAAATAAATAAATGAATAAATACTATATATATAAAAACTCAACCATAAAAACTGTACATCATAATAAACACACAAAGAGATAAAGAAAAAATAAAAGAAGAAAAATAAAAAAAAAAGAAGAGGAAGAAGAAGAAAAACAAGAAAAACAACAACACACTCTTACCAATGTCCACCCCTACTACAGGAGGCGGCGCATGACTGTCTCCCTCACCACCACCACCACCACCACCACCACACCTCTGGGCAGCCAAGAAGAGCAGGTCCTCCAGCCACAGTAAGTAGTTGAGACGCAGGGGCAGTGTGGGCACCAGGCGGTCGGAGGGAATGTTCACCTGCGGGAGGGAAGTTATGCTAGTTAGTTTTGTTAATAGGAGTGATTAGTCAAGATAATAGGACTAAATGGGCTTTTAGTTAATTTAATAGGACCAATTGTGCTTGCAGTTTAGTTAATAGGACCAACTTTAGTTTTAGTTAATAGAAGTAAATAGTTAAGTTGATAGGACCAATTAGGCGTTAAGTTAAATTAATAGGAGTGATTAGTTAAGATACTAGGACCAATCATGCTTTTAGTTTAGTTTAATAGAAGTAAATAGTTGAGTTGATAGGACCAGTTGAGCTTTGAGTTTAGTTAATAGGACTAATAGTACTGAAAAGGTTAAAAGGACTAAATTTTTTGCCTCAACAGAACCCTCGAACACCACAGGGCAAAAATCATGATACAGAAGGCAGGTAGTGAAATAACTTAACAGAACCTAAACTCCATGAAAAGAACTCAAATTTATGCCTCAACAGAACCCCAGAAACACTATGGCTGAGCAACAGAGCCCTGGAACACCACAGGGCAAAAATCATGACACAGAAGGCTTGGAAGTGAAATAACTTAAGAACTTAAACTCCATGAAAAGAACTCAAATTTAGACCTCAACAGAACCCCAGAAATACTACAAACAAGCAACAGAGCCCAGGAACACCACAGGGCAGCACCTCAAGGCCAAAATCCTGGTGTAGAAGGGAGGTGGTGAGGGTGCGGACAGCTTCAGGGTTCTTGAAGTCCAGATGCACCTTGCCGGCCACATCGTAAGAACAGTGGGCACGGAACTCTGGGTACTGAGTGGCGAGGTTCTTGAAGCTGGGAGGCGTTCTGTATGGGTTCCGAGGATGCATAAATTTGTTCAGCTTTTGAGGGACAGCTTGTTTCTGCTTCTTCTTTGCTGTTGAGGTAAGGCTGATGAGTGATGTGTGTGTGTGTGTGTGGAGGGGGGGTGTCAAAGTAATGTTGTGTTATTTTTTTTATTATTTACTTATTTATTTTTTTTTTTTAATGAAGAGGTGTGTGTGTGTGTGTGTGTGTGTGTGTGTGTGTGTGTGTGTGTGTGTGTGTGTGTGTGTGTGTGTGTGTGTGTCTCTGGCCTTCATACTAATACTCCAGTCAGTCTTCTATATACATGAGTCATTCTTCCTTATACCTGTCTCTCTTCCTTATCTTCATCACTCCTTACATCTCTCAGTCTACCTAATCACATCATTCCTCCTTATACTACCCATTCTGCCTTATCCTTATCATTCTTCCTTATATTTCCTTTTTTTTATTTCATTCACTTTTCCTTCTGTCAGCCCTACATCTTCCTTCCTCCTTATACCACTCTACACTCCTTATACACTCTTACACCCTCCTGCTCCTTATACCAGCCTATACTACTGCTGCTCCTCATACTAGCCTACATCCTGTCTTCCTTCTTCCTTATACCAGCTTGCATCCTGCCTTCCTTCCTGCTTATACTGTCCTATACTTCTTATACCAGCTTACACCTTTCCTTCCTCCTCCCTATACCATTGTAAACTCATATCCTCTTCCTTATACCAGCCCTGCATTCTTCCTTATACCAACCCTGCACTCTTCCTTATACTGACCTTACACTCTTCCTTATACCAGCCCTACTCTCTTCCTTATACCAGCCCTACTCTTCCTTATACCAACCTTACACTCTTCCTTACACCAGCCCTACTCTTCCTTATACCAGCCCTACTCTTCCTCATACCAGCCCTGCACTCTTCCTTATACCAGCCCTACACTCTTATACTCTTTCTTATACCAACTCTTCACTCTTCCTTATACCACCCTACACACTATTCTTCATACCAGCCCTACACTCTTCCTTATACCATCCTACATCTTCCTTCCTCCTTATACCATCGTACACCTTCCTTCCTCCTTATACCATCCTACACCTTCCTTCCTTCTTCCTTATACCATCCTACACCTTCCCTCCTCCTTATACCATCCTACACTTTCCCTCCCTCCTCTTCCTTATACCATCCTACACCTCTCCTCCTCCTTATACCAGCCTACATCTTCCCTCCTCCTTATACCATCCTACACCTTCCCTCCTCCTTATACCAGCCTACACCTTCCCTCCTTATACCAGCCTACACCTTCTCTCCTCCTTATACCATCCTACACCTTCCTTCCTTCTTCCTTATACCATCCTACACCTTCCCTCCTCATCCTTATACCACTTATACCTCATACTTCACATTTCATTTATTAATTTCCAAAAGGATCAAATTTATACGTTTTCTTCCTTATACTTCTTTGTTACACTGCCTTATATTTCATCCTGTCCTTCCTTATACTCACCGGTGGCCATCTTGTCTGTTTCCTTATGCTCTCCCTGCTTCCCTTATACCAGTGTCTCTCGCAACACTAATAAACAAGTAATTCAAATTGTGTTCCTTGGTAAACGTTTCAACTTGGCTTGTTTACATGTGGTTGGGGGGGTTTATATATTTAGTCCCTTTTAATTTTGGCTTGTTTTAATATATTTTCTTTTATTTTTATCTCTTTTTTTATTTATTTTTTTTTTTGTGTTTGTATTGTTTTATTTTGATTTTGTTTTGTCTTGTGTACATGTGGGTGGTTTAATATTCTTAGTCCTTTATTTATTTTTTTTTTTGCCTGGTTTCTATTTTTTTTTTCATTTTATCTATTTCTCTTTTGTTTGTGTTTTGAATTGCTATTGTTTTTTTTTTATGTTTTGTTTACCTGCGCTGGGTTTTATATATCTAGTCCTTTGCTTATTTATTTTTTTTTTCTTGCCTTTTATTTTATCCATTTCTTCTGTTTAAGATTTATTTGTTTTAGATCAATTGCTTTGGTCTGTTTTTATTCTATTATAGGCATGTACTGAGTGAATGTTTTGCTTACTTAATTTTCTTTGCTCTCTCTTTCTCTCATACATAGTTGGGGTGAGATGTATGACTCTTTATAGAAGCAGGGATTGTCTTCATGTATTTATTCAGGACCAGTAATTGCTTTCATTTGTCTACTTCTTTAATAAGCTAAGCATTCACAGGGTTTGAATTCTTCTCAACTCGCTTCTTTGCTTATTGTTCTCCCACTTCCACCCCACCACCAACATTAACTGCAGTCTTATTATTTTTGTATTATTATTTCTTTGTAGCTTTTTTTTTTATTTATTTAGTCTCTCTCTCTCTCTCTCATGTTAATCAGCTAGACAAATAAAACATATGCTCTATTTATCAAGGAAACACAAGATTGAAATAAGAAATGAGACAAGAACATTCATCATTTCATTGTTATTTGTTGCTTATTTTGTCTCCTTGTTTTGTCTTGTGTTGCTCTTCTTTCTCTTCTCTTCACGCCAGGCTGCCTCTTGTATAGTGTTTTGAATCCTACTGCTCCTCTTCCTCTTGTGTTGCCTTGTCACTCCTCCTGTTCCTTCTTTCAGGGTGTTCAGCAGTGCCCCTGACAGCCAAGACAACACAGCAGAGACCAACACAGTACAAGTTGGCACACAGCGGCGGGTGGAGTGAGTGAGAAGGTTTGGTTGTAGTAGAGGTGGTGGTGTGTGGTGGTGTGTTGTGTTAGGGAAGAGGTATTTCAGGGCTTCAGGGAGGTTTTGTGTTAGGGGTCTGTGGGGAGGGACTGTGGGTTTGTCAACATACTGTGGGGGGACATACTGTGGGGTCTGTGGGCTGTGGTGAGAGAGAGAGAGAGAGAGAGAGAGAGAGAGAGAGAGAGAGAGAGAGAGAGAGTGTGTCCAACCACAACATTGATACCATTTCCGAGTCTCTTCCCTGTGCAGGATGGTGACACCTGGACCCCTGGGGCATCCTCACACAGTAAAAGCACAGACAAGGCAAGGCATGGAGCACAGTGCCTTGTCAGGATCCTAAGTGCCACTGTGACATACAAAATTGTCCCTCTATGCAGAAGTATCCCCCGGGCTCCACACCCTTCTGTTATCTCTGCTCAAACTGGTGGATAGAAAGATCTGTGAAGCTGCTATCCAAACCAGACTGAGGACAGGAGGAAGTTGTCATTGTGAGTGTAGGGAACATGTCATCACTAGTTTTGTAATGTATCAATGCCATGGTGGGACAATCTCTCTCTCTCTCTCTCTCTCTCTCTCTCTCTCTCTCTCTCTCTCTCTCTCTCTCTCTCTCTCTCTCACCACACCACACCACAGCCCACAGCTCACAGTATGTTGACAAACCCACAGACCCCTAACACAAAACCTCCCTGAAGCCCTCAAATACCTCTTCCCTAACACCACACACCACACCACCACCTCTACTACAACCTAACCTTCTCGCTCACTCCACCCGCTGATGTGTGCCAACCTGTACTGTGTAGGTCTCTCTGCTGTGTTGTCTCGGCTGTCAGGGCCACTGCTGAACACCCTGAAAGAAGGAACAGGAGGAGTGACAAGGCAACACAAGAGGAAGAGGAACATTAAGATTCAAAACACTATACAAGAGGCAGCCTGGGGATATTTTCACATGGAAGGACACTTTTGCACACAACACAGCCACCCATGCAGAGTGGATGGGTGGAGAGATGGGCCCTGCAACTGACTGGTGGCCAGCGACAAGGACTAGTTACAGCCAGCACCAGTGACAGGAGGTGTGTGGTAGTGGTGTGCTGTAAGACTCAGGTGCAAAGGATCTCCCACCTTGACCCTCCAGGCCTGCTTTTCAATACAAGGGAGACATGTTACTCAGGCATCCATAAGCTGGAGAATACAGATACAAAAAGAGAGGATAGAGGAGCTGAAAGTTATGGATGGAAGTAAAGCAAGTGGGCCAGATGAGATAACATGCCGGGTGTTCAAGAAATGTGCTCCAATAAAGGTAATATTTGAAAACTCCAAAAGACAAGAAGTTACATTATCTGAAAGTTGGAAATGGTTTAATAAAGTCTTGCTGTACAAAAAAAAAGTCAATAAACAGGACCTTTTGAATTACAGATTGGTGTCATTAACGAGTGTGATGTGCAAGACTCTGGAAAGAATTACACTAAAGGAATTGTGTGAACCTCTGGAAAGAAATGAGTCAATATCACAGAGGCAGTTTGGATTCAGAAGAGACATATCTTGCATTACAAATCTGAGTTTTTATTCCAGAGTATCGGAAAGCATTCATGAGAGATGGATTGGTTGAAAGTTGACAGTATATATTTGGATTTTAAGAAAGCATTTGATAGAGTGCCACAATAAACACTGACCTGGAAACTTAAGAAATAATAGAAGTATTCAAGGGAAAGACTCCAGTGGATGCAGACAGCTTAACCCCTTCAGCACATTTTTACCTTGAGATTTGTGTACAATTAGAGCATTTCATTGACATTAGCAAGGGTTTATGGAAGGCAAAAGATTAATAGCCAGAGTCTTCACTATTTCAATCCCCACATGAGTTTCTGAAGCTGTATGAAATCACCAAATAGTAAGCACAGAGAATATGGAAACACGTCATGGTACTGAAGGGGTTAAGAAGAGAAATGAGAACAGTACTGAGAAGATACTCACTGTAGCTGGAGACAATGAGTGGAGTACCCTTTTGTGCGTCCACTGTGAAGGACATCGACTTAAAGTAGTGTTTGGAGGCAGAATAAAGGCAAACACGGCACTACAAAAACGGTTTTCATTGCGAGAATAAAAAGACACCACATGAATATAAAAAGACGCTTATAATTGAATCACCACTGAACGTCTCAAATACAAGATCAACATTACGACTCTTGGGAAAATGCAACACTTCAACATTCACCTGGCAAACCTTCTTACCTTTAACTTAATACAAAAAACACACACCAGGAAGGACACCAACGCTTACTTAGCTAATAAATGCATCGAGGGGAAAAAAAAAGAAGAATGGAAATGCAATGAAAAAATATATAACATGAATTAAAATGGTCAGAGATTAGCAGACAGGCAACTCCAAACCAGGTGACCCAGACAAACCAACACACACACACACACGACCTAATAACGATGTATAAAATAGTAAATGGCATTGAGAAGATTGACAAGGAAGACCTGGTGCTGGTGACAGAAGCAGCTGGAAGGACAAGAGGACATGTAAAGAAAATTAGGATATGTTTCACTGTTTGATCTGCTGCAGTCTCTGACGAGACAGCCAGACGTTACCCTACGGAACGAGCTCAGAGCTCATTATTTCCGATCTTCGGATAGGCCTGAGACCAGGCACACACCACACACCGGGACAACAAGGTCACAACTCCTCGATTTACATCCCGTACCTACTCACTGCTAGGTGAACAGGGGCTACACGTGAAAGGAGAGACACCCAAATATCTCCACCCGGCCGATTCAACCCGGTCCTCTGGCTTGTGAAGCCAGCGCTCTAACCACTGAGCTACCGGGTGTGTGTGTGTGTGTGTGTGTGTGTGTGTGTGTGTGTGTGTGTGTGTGTGTGTGTGTGTGTGAGGGTGTGCTGTGTGTCTAGGCTGCCTGGTGAGATTGTTAACCTGGTATCAATAAAATGAATCAATAAATTACTCCCTCATTCTTTCTAACATATGAGCTGAACTTGACTGATTTCACACACCATTAATCTAACTGCCCACAATCAAACCCAACCAAATCACCAACAAACACGCTTAAAATTTTGCAGTAAACGGTAAAGACTACGATTTTAATTTAACACTAAAAAAAATCATTACAATTCTAGGAAGACATTTCACAACTGAAGTAACACTGAGACTAAGAACAAGATGAGATGAAATGCTGCCAAGGAATGCTATAGAGACGATAGAGAGATAAAGAGATGGAGACTGGTAAATAAAGAAGACAGATAAAAAGATGGAGAAAGACAGATAGAAGAAGACAGACAAATAAATGGAGAAAGACAGAGAAGACAGATAAACAGATGCAGACAGGGAGATAGAAAAGACAGACAAATAAACAGATAGACATGCAACACAAACCTAACCCTTCACAAGATAGATAGATGGAGATACAGTATACACAAACAGACATAAATAGATAAACCTTTACAAGATAGAGACAGATAGATAGATAAATAGATGGAGATATACTGTATAGACAAACAAACCTTTACAAGACAGATAGATAGATAGATAGATGGAGATATACAGTACAGCCAAACAGACGGACGGGTAAACAGATACATAAATAAAATACAAAGCTAACTTAACCAAACTAAATACAAATAAATACTTCAACCACTCCTCACTTTCACCCCATCAAACACAAGAACACCAACAGAAGCTTCAAATATCTCAAGGCAACATGTACGGCAGTGACTTTGCTTGCTGTTTGGTGTTCCCAGGTGCTGATGAGGCAAGGCACCATATTCAAAAACACTTCCCTCTCTCACTGCGACCATTTTCAAACACCACAGAGATGATTAGCTGAGTTCTAAAGAGTGTTTGTCCTATTGATAATGCAAACTTGTTAACATGTCACTAGAATTACAGAAACACCCTTAAAAACCTGTCACTTCAACTACAGCCCTTTGATAATGTAGAAAACTTGTCAACATGTCACTAGAATCACAGAAACACCCTTAAAAACCCATGTCACTTCAACTAGAGCCCTTTGAAAATAGTGAAGGTGCTGTGAGGTGTGGAAGTTTTCAAAATATGAGCCAAGGACAGGTGAGGGACAGGTGTGCAGCGTCCCTCATTAACCTGCATGCACCGGGATAGCACTGAGGTGATGGTGGTGGTGGTGGTGTCGATGGTGATGTCTTTTGAAGGCTTAGATTCTACTGTGTTTAAGAGAAGGTTCCAAGATTTCTCAGATGTCTTTCTTCTCTATGTGTGTAGGAAAATATATTAATAATCTCTTAATCAGGCACTTTCTGGGTTTCAAGAGTAAAAGAAGGAGAGTTTGAGTTCTCTTTTTACTCTCTCTCTCTCTCTCTCTCTCTCTCTCTAGTACTATCTTAAACAAATCATCTTTTCATATCTACACTTTAAAATACAAATGTTTTTTTTTTCCCTCTATTTCAGTTCTGTCTCTCATGAGATGATATGCAGAACTAGTTAATTATCTCTTCGTATCTCTTATCTTTTATTCTCTCTCTCTCTCTCTCTCATCCCTTCCCATTCATCTCTGTTGTGTCCTTCCATCACACTTCATTCCTCTCTCTGCCTTCCCTATCAAAAACACACTTCCTCTCCTCTTCTATCTATCCTGCCTCTCTCTCTCTCTCTCTCTCTCTCTCTCTCTCTCTCTCGTTCTCGCTCACACCTATTTTTTTCCTTCATTTTGTTGTCATTTTTTAAAGTTTGTTTTGAAAATATTAGGTAAATGATCTCTCTCTCTCTCTCTCTCAGGGTCAGGGATTCAGAAACGGGTGAGTGAGCGCCTCGGCAGCAGTAATCCGAGTGTCGGGTGAAGGATCGAGAAGTCGGGAGAGCAAATGGTAAGCCTCCTGTGGGTAGAGACCTGATGAAGAGGAGGAGGCGGAAGAGGAGGAGGAGGAGGAGGGAAGAAGAGGAGGTGTTAGGGACCATATGACCCCCAACTACACCTCCAGGAGTCACTTTCAATGGGGTTACAGTTTTGGCACCTTCAGGAACTATGTGAGCTGGGGGTGTGGTGAGGGACTTCTGTAACTGCGACCTTTTCTTGGGTGGCCTTGGGGAGTTGGAGGTTGGGGGGACCAGGCAGACACACCCCTCGCTGCCGGCACCCTAGGCACTGCTCTCCCTCTGGTGCCGGCCCTCTGCTGCTGTGGAGGACCTGGCACACTTTCATGAGGTCCAGCGGTTGGCGTTCCTCACTACACTTAATCAGCTTCCCTGTAATGTGAGGTTTGTTGTTTATCTGTCTGTTTGTCTGTTTGTTTCTCTGGTTTGTCTGTTTACTTGGTTTGTATGTTTATGTCAACAAAACAACAGAAAGAACACAAACAAGCATAAACACCACATACCATACTCAAACAAACACCTCAATAAAACAAACAGGCAATACACACCACTAAACACCACAAACTCAACCAACATCTTAACGAAACACACACACACACACAAAAAAAAAAATAATAATAAATGAATAAATAAATAAATAAAAAAACAAGAAAAACACAAACACCACACAAAACAACAAACACCTTAACAAACCAACATAAACAAACACAAACACAAATATCTCAAACAAACACCACAAACCAACAACACAACCAACACCTCAAAAACACAAACCAACACACACCACCACAAATACAGAGGCACCACAGGAAAACCACAGCACTCACCCATCTTGGCTGCGGCTCTCCTCACAGCAGCTGTGCCCAAAGTGTTGTGATCTCCGCCAGGTTGGAGAGGTCGTCAGCGGCACGGAAGAACGGGTAGCGGCCACTCAGCAGACTCAGCAGCACCACGCCTATCGACCACATGTCCACCCCTGACCAACGCAGACATGTAAACAACTACTACTACTACAATAATAACAATAACAATCTCCTCCTCCTCTTTCTCTTTCTCTTCTTTGTATTCCTCCTTTTCTTCCTCTTCCTCCTCCTCCTTCTCTTCTTCCTCTTCCTTCTCTTCTTCCTCTTCCTTCTCTCCTCCTCACCCTCCTGATTCTCCTCCTTCTCTTCTTCCTCCTCTTCCTGTTTTTCCTCCTCTTACTCTTCCATCTCCTCCTCCTCCTCCTCCTCCTTCTCCTCTTCTTCCATTTTTACCATTTTATTGAAGGTCAGAAAATTAATGGCACAGTCTTCACTATTTCAATCCCCACACAAGTTTCTGAAGCTGTTTTAAGTCACCAAATAGTAAGCAGAATGAATATAAAAAGTGTGTCATGCTACTGAAGGGGTTAAAATACAGATGATCACACTATTCTATCAAAAATCATCAAAAAACGACCAAAATTAATTCCTACCACTGTCTCTTTACCTGTGTCTTAATTGGGATGCCTCAGCAGAACCCCATCACCCCATCACACTAACACATCAAAAGTCATCATTATAAACCAAATCATCACACTACTCTATCGAAAATCACCAAAAAACGGCCCTAATTAATTCCTACCACTGTCCTTTCACCTGTGTCTTAATTGGGGTGCCTCAGTAGAACCTCATCACCCCATCACACTAACACCACACCATTAAAAACACATCACACTACCCTATCAACTACACACTATCGGAAACCATAAAAAAAATCCCTTTAATTCATTCCCACCACTGCCGTTTTACCTGTGTCCTGATTGGGGTGCCTCAGCAGAACCTCCGGCGCTCTAAAACCAGGAGTGCCAGCCCTGGGTGCCACCTGGTTGCTCCTGGACAGACACACACTGCACACCTTAGCACTCCCATAACAGTGACAGGAAACCGGTCTCAGCATGTTTCCCGAGCTACTCTGTACCTGGGAGGCACATTAATGGTGTCAGGGTGGAAGGAAGTGCAGGCTAGGGGACAGTCTCATTGTGAAGGGCAGGGGTGGGTCAGGGTGTGTTGTGGGACCTTGCTGTGGTGTCAGGGTAGGGAATTGTCTCATTGTGAAGGGGCAGGGGTGGGTCAGTGTGTGTTGTGGGGCTTTGCTGTGGTGTCAGGATTGGAGGAAGTGCAGGGTAGGGAACAGTCTCATTGTGAAGGGCACGGGTGGGTCAGGGTGTGCTGTGGGGCCTTGCTGTGGTTGTGTGGAGCCAGCTGTGGTGTGCCTTAACTGGGACCTAGAGTAAGTTAACTTACCTAAACAGAAAGCAATAATGAACAGGAACAAGCAAAAAAGGGCAAATACATCAGGCTTAACTCTAATAATGATGTCTACCTGTCTGCTTCTCTCTATATCTGTCTTTACTTCCTCTGCCTTTATCTTACATCTCTCTCTCTCTCTCTCTCTCTCTCTCTCTCTCTCTCTCTCAATATTCATAGTTTCAAGGAAAAGTATGATGAGTGGCTGAAAGCGAGCGGGACACCATGAGTTTAGTTCATCTGCCGCAGCAAATTTATAGGTAAACTCTCTCTCTCTCACCTCTATCAGCACTCTCCCACCCTTGGCAGCCTTGTTCCCCTGCACATCAGGCGTAGAGAGACCAGACACTTTCGGGGTGGTGGTGGCAATGGTGGTGGTGGTGGGGGTGTGGGCAGCTGCTACACCACTGCTCTCTGCCTTCCCTGAGTTGGTGAGACAAGGAAACACTGACACATGAAGGGTAGAGATGAATTAAGACCTGAGACATGAGGAAAAATATGTGAAGTGATGGGAGACAAAGAGACTTAACCCCTTCAGTACCGAAACAAATTTTTACCATAAGTTTGTGTGTGATTAGACAATTTTATTTACATTAGGAACGGTAAGTGGAGGTCAGAAGATTAATGGCCACAGTCTTCACTACTTTAATCCCCCCACAAAGGTTTCTGAAGCTGTATAAAATCACCAAATAGTAAGCAGAATGAATATGGAAATGCGTAATAGTACTGAAGGGGGTTAAACCAAAGCATGAGGGGAGAGAGAAGGAACACACTGACAAATGCATGACAGAGATGAATCAAGACCAAAGACATGAGGGTACATAGGAAAGAAATGTTCGATGCTCACCTAAGAAGAAGAACAAGAAGGTCAAGAACAAGAAGAACAAGAAGAAGAGAAAAAAAAAAAAAAAAAAAAAGGAAGAGGTAGTGGAGAAGGATAAGGAGGAGGAAGAAGTGAAGAAAGGATAAGGAGTAGGAAGAAGTAGAAAAGGATACACAGGAGGAAGAGGGAGAGGAAAAGGATAAAGAGGAGGAGGAAGAGGAAGATAACATAACCCAACACTACTAATGATGTAGGGAGGAAGAGGAGGAAGTAGAGCATAAACTGGAGGAAGAGGGAGAGGAAAAAGATAAAGAGGAGGATGACCAAAGCCAACACTACTAACGATGCAGGGAGGAAGAGGAAACAGATAAAGAGGAGGTGGAGGAGGAGGAGGAAGTAGAAAAGGATAAGCAGGATGAAGAGGGAGAGGAAAAGGATCAAGAGGAGGAAGAGGAGGATAAAATAACTCAACACTACTAATGGTGCAGGGAGGAGGAAGGAGAAGAGGAAGAGGAAAAGGATAAAGAGGAGGAGGAAGTAGAGCATAAGCAGGAGGAAGAGAAAGAGGAAAAGGATAAAGAGGAGGAGGAAGAGAAGATAACAAAACCCAACACTACTAACACTGCAGGGAGGAAGAGTAGTGTAGTGTAGTGGTTAGCACGCTAAACTCACAACTGAGAGGCCAGGTTCGAGTCCTGGTAAGCGGCGAGGCAATGTTAATGTGTGGGGTGTGTTCACCTAGCAGTAAATAGGTACGGGATGTAACTGGAGGGATTGTGGCCTCGCTGTTCCCAGTGTGTGGAGTGTGTTGTGGTCTCAGTCCTACCCGAAGATCGGTCTATGAGCTCTGAGCTCGCTCCGTAATGGGGAAGACTGGCTGGGTGACCACCAGGCCACCGAGGTGAGGTGAGGAAGAGGAAACAGATAAAGAAAAGGATAAGCAGGAAGAAGAGGATAAGGAAAAGGATAAAAAGGAGGAAGAGGAGGATAATAAAACCCAACACTACTAACTTTGCGGGGTGGAAGCATCATGGAGGTGCTTGGCCAGGCCCTCCAGTGGTGTGGCAGCGCGGCGACACAAAGAGGACGCCAGCTTCCTTGGGGACCTGCGCAGCCCATTGTTGATGTCGAGGCGCAGCTGCAGGGCCCCCGTCAGGCTCCTCTGGGTGGCTGCTGTGGGAAATAACAGCGACAAGTGACAGCGGTGATATATTAGTGGAAATGGTGATAAAAGTGACAGCAGTGGAGAGAGTGACAGGAGTGATAGTGAAGCGAGTGACAGCAATGATACATGAGCTTACAAAAAACACATCATAAAACCAGAAAAAAAAAAAAAAAAAAAAAAAAACGTTTTCACACAAATGGCCAACGACAAGCCTGACCAAGAGAAGGAAGGCAAAATATTCTGTCTCACCTCCGACAGCCACCACGGAGTCTGTTCTGCGATTCTGCTCCACCGTCGGGCAGCTCTTGTGTTTGCCGGGCGAGTCCTGAGTGGAGAGGCAGAGTGGTACAGTGAGAAGGAGGGAAAGTAGGCATTCTTGTAGGAAATCATAACAATAAAAAGGAGAGAGAGAGAGAGAGAGAGAGAGAGAGAGAGAGAGAGAGAGAGAGAGAGAGAGAGAGAGAGAGAGAGAGAGAGAGAGAGAGAGAGAGAGAGAGATGCATAACTAAAACAAGTCAAATCTATTCCACATTGCTACAACCAGTTCATCAATTTTCTCAATGGTGGAGATTTAAATGAAGAACAAAACTGAACTAACAAGAAATGAATAACTAAAACAACTCAAGTCTACTCCTAAAGTTGAAGAATGAAGGACAAGAACAAAGGAATGCATTACTACAACCAGTCACTCTTTTTTTCTCAATGGTGGAAAATTAAATAAAGAATGAACTAATATAAATGTGTAACTAAAACAAGTGAAGTGTGTTCCCAGAGAAAGAGAGAAGAATGAGAAAATAGAACAAAAGAAGAACACACTGCTACAACCAGTCACTCTAACAGGAACACTAAAGAACAAGGACAGATAGATAAAATGGAAAAATTGCCAGAACCAGTCAACCAGAGAGGTAAAGAATACAGACTGTCAGGAAAAAGACACAGCAAGAACTAGTCATTCTATCAGGCAGACTAAAAAACAGGCTAGATATTTCAAAGAGTAAACAATGCAGACTGACAGAGAAAAGGGCACACCACCAGAACCAGTCAGTCTATCAGTAAGGGACAGGAATGCAGACTGACAGAGGCAAGAACAGATAGCTAGAACCAGTTAATCTGAGGAAGAGTAAAGAACAGGCTACATATTTCAGAGTAAACAATGCAGACTGACAGAGAAAAGGGCACACCGTCAGAGCCAGTCAGTCTATCAATAAGGGAACGGAAGGCAGAGCTAAAACCACTCAATCTATCAGGCAGACTAGACGCAAACTAATAATTTCCCAAATGAGGCTGGGAGTGTGTCACCTCTGAGTCACATGCTGCAGCCTTCTTGGGGGTCACCGGGAAGTCTCTGGTGGGTGTTTCAAAGTTTTCCTTCCTCGGCGATGTGTGGGAGACGCACTTCTTCCGGGGAGAGCGACGGAGAGCCTGTGTGTGGGAGATAGAAGGAGGAATGATAGAGTGTGTGTTAGTGTTGATTATATGATAGTGATTAGTGTTATGTGAAGTGTGTTGAACTGTTGCTCTTGTCTTTAAAACAAAAAATACAAAGGATATATATAAACTAATGTGTGTGGAGACAATGGGAGATAGAAAATGTGTAACTGTTATATGATAGATGACCCCACACCACCCCATCCACACCCTATACCCCACCAAGGCACTCTGCAAGGTACTGACAGTGTTAAGACGGCTGGTGGTGCTGGAGAGAATGCCGGCCACCTTGGGGGAGGGAAAGGCGGCCACACACTGCCTCTTGTCCTGCTGCTCCTCTGCTCTCTCACCGCCTTCATCCTGCTGGTACAGACACACTAGTAAAGACATTGGATTTCCTGGCATCTGTGTTTTTTTTTTATCTATTTATTTATTTATTAGAGCCTTTCACTTTCCTATCCTATCTATCCTATGGCAACCTTTCAAGCATCCTACTCATACTCCTTCGTACAGACACACTAGTAAAAAGACATTGAATTTCCTGGCGTCTGTGTTTTTTTTACCTATTTATTTATTCATTAGAGCCTTTCAGTTTCCTATCCTATCTATCCTATAGCAATCCCCTCAAACACCCTTGGTACAGACATATTAGTGAAAAAAACATTGGATTTCTTGTTGTCTGTGTTTTTATCTATCAATTTATCTATTTATTTCATCTTTTTTTATGCCGAGTAATATGTTCCGTGTGACTAGTAAGAGCCCTTCACTTTCCTATCCTATCTATCCTATGGCAACACCTCAAGCATCCTACTCATACTCCTCATCTTTCTTATATGTTAGGAAATTTGAGGAAGGGCAAAAAAAAAAAAAAAAAAAAAAAAAAAAAAAAATAATAATAATAATAATAATAAATAAATAAATAAATAAATAAATAAAAAATACAAAAAAAACAGCCCCACTTAAGATGCCAGTCCCCAAGCAGGTCTGAAAGTTAGCCAAAAAACAATAGGTATGTCTTGAAAGCTCCCTCTTCACTGAGTTCAGGTGACAGGAAGGTGGAGACACAGATACAGGCAGGGAGTTACCTTCACTAATTATTGAGTCTGTGAAGGAGTTTTGTCAGTAGATCTTAAATTAGTGATATGTACACGATATATAAATGTGGTTTGTAGATTTTCACGCCAATATACTAACAAAAACACACACACACACACACACACACACACACACACATGCACATAAACTTGACTCAATCCTGTTAAAAATTAAAGATACACACACACACACACACACACACACACACACACACACACAACTTGACTCAATCCTGTGAAAAAAAAACACACAACAAAATTAATCAAGTCTCTCTCTCTCTCTCATTACCGCAACGTAAACACTAAGCTTCCTCTTGACAGTCTTGGAGGAGGAGGAGGTGGTGAGGCGTATCCATCACAGCGGGGGAGGTCTTCAAGCTGGCTCCCTGACACACCCCCTGCCCCACAGCCCCGCCACTCATCACACTCTGGGGCATCTCTTGAGCTAATCCAAAGTCCACTAGCGAGTACCTGGGTGTGGTGAGGCATGGGTGAGTGGTGAGCCAGGTGGTGAGGATAGTGGTGAGGAAAGGAAAATAAAGGAAAGGAGAGGAGGAGAGGAGAGGAGAGGAAGGGAAGGGAAGGGAAAGGAAAGAGAAAAGGAAGGACAGAGAAAGAGAGAGAGATTGTACATAAACACAGATTAAGGAAAGAGAAACAGTAAGGAACAAGAACAAAGGAATGATGAAGACTGAATGCAGGAATAGATGAAAGAGAGGAGGAAGATGATAGAGAAAAGGAAGGAGACAGAGGAGAAAGAGATATTGTACAGAAAAACAGCAGCAGCAGTAGCAGTAGCAGTAGCAGTGGCAGTAGGTGTGGAAGGAGAAATACCTGCCCCACATATCTACAGCAGGACAAGTGATACATCCTGCCAAGTCACTCTAGCACCAGCAGGCATTGACCCTGGTGACAGCCTCCACCAGGGCAGCGGTCGCCAAGGTGCACACCAAACACTCAACACCATTACTCAAACTCCTTTCCAAGACACTATTCTAACCCCTTCAGTACTGGGATGCATTTTTACTATGAGTTTACTTTTTTTTTATGAAGGGAAGAGAGTCAGCCAAGGGGAAAAAAAGAAAAGATTAAAAAAAGCCCACTCTACGTACGATTAGACAATTTTATTTGTACTAGGAAGGGTTTATGGAGGTCAGAAGATTTATGGCCAGAATCATTACTATTTTAATCCCCACATAAGTTTCTGAAGCTGTAAAAATTCAGTAAATAGCAAAAAGAATGAATACAAAAATACATCACAGTACTGAAGGAATTAACCACCAGAGAGGGAAAACGTATCAGCGAGGAGGAGGAGGAGGAGGAGAATCATGACACGTGCAACTTAGCCCCTTCAACACTGGGACACTTTTCTATATTGACATCTGTGTACAATTAGACCATTTTATTGACATTAAGAAGGGTCTATGGAGGCAAGAAGATTAATGGCCAGTCCTCACTATTCTAATCCCCCACATGAGTATCTGAAGCTGTATAAAATCACCAAATAGTACGTAAAATATGAAAACATGTCATGGTACTCAACACCTTACTACCAAACACACCCGAGGCAATCTTACATCACCTGCACACATCCCCTCACTACACACACCTTGACGAACCCACACACTCTACCTAAAACGTGATGGAGTGTTAAAGAAAGAAAAGAAGAGGGTGAAGATGGGGAGGAGGAAAGTAAGGAAAGAATGAAGGAGAAAATGAGGAGAAAGAAACAGATGAAGATAGGGAGGAGGAGAATATGAAAGAATGAAGGTAAAAAAAAAAAGGGAAGCAATCACGAACGAAAGAAGAAGATGAAGATAGGGTGTAGGAGTAAGAAAGTACGACAAATGAGAAAGAAGTTGAAGGAGTAGCAGATTAAGCTAAGGAAGGAAGAGATTAAATTTATGCTGTTAGAGGGACTGATACTGGAAATCAAAGAAATACACCAATACACCATTAAAATCATACCATTAGAGAGGCTGGCACTGGAAATCAAAAGAAATGCACCAATACACCACTCCAATAAACAGTCACTCACAAGAACCATCAACAAGACACTCCCACACCACGAGCAAGTAACACTAAGTAACAGTACCTGCGGTAGCGTCGGTTGTAGAGGAAGTTTGCAGGCTTGACGTCCCTGTGGATGATCCTGAAGCTGTGCACTCGCCTCAGGGCACACAGCAGGTTAATGAGGTACTCCCGCAGCTCCTGGACACCCATCGAACCAACGTACTCCGCGCGCACACACACACACACACATAGGGAGAGAGAGAGAAAGAAAGGCTGGGTTATATCAAGGGAGAGACAAGCTTGGTTATGTTTAGAGAGAGAGAGAGAGAGAGAGAGAGAGAGAGAGAGAGAGAGAGAGAGAGAGAGAGAGAGAGAGAGAGAGAGAGAGAGAGAGAGAGAGAGAGAGAGAGAGAGAGAGAGAGAGAGAGAGAGAGAGAGAGAGAGAGAGAGAGAGAGAGAGAGAAAGGTTGGGTTAGATCTAAAGTGAAAGGAAGAGATAGACTGGGTTACATTTAGAGAGAGAGAGAGAGAGAGAGAGAGAGAGAGAGAGAGAGAGAGAGAGAGAGAGAGAGAGAGAGAGAGAGAGAGAGAGAGAGAGAGAGAGAAGACAAGAGTTACAATAGACATTGTTTGGGTTTGTGAGCTTTGAACTGTACATGTGAAATAATGACTCAGCTGTTTTATTGAAGATGAGGCTCCTCTCTATGGCGACTAGAAATAGTTGTCATTCTCTTAGCAGGAGAAACGTTATGTCAATTTAAGATGACACACGGACAAACACACATAAATTCTTTTGTTCTCTGTCTGTCTGTCTGTCTCTCTCTCTCTCTCTCTAATCAATTATTTCTCTCAATCTTATGCCTGCTGTTTTTCATATCTCTCTCTCTCTCTCTCTCTCTAACACAAAAACAAACACACTTGCTTTTTCTCTCTAATTTATTATTCTCACAAATTAATGTTCCTGTTAATTTTTTGCTGTACTCACTCACTCACTCACTCACTCACTCTCTCTCTCTCTCTCTCTCTCTCTCTCTCACTCACTCCCTCTCTCTCACACCAAGACACACACACTCACCGAGAAAGGGTTGTGTGGGAAGTGAGGCATGACCAGCACGACATGGTTCATCTGACGGAAGCACATGGTGATGCCCATAACATTGTCCTGCCCCCTGGTGACGGCACAGAACAGTCATGGGTTAGTCCGAGTCACCTCTTGTGTGTGAAGTGAAATAGACCCTTCTGTTAGAGTGCTAAGGCCCAAACAAAAGGGAAAAATTAGAAAGACTGTAGTAGAAAGTTAAAAGAGGAAAATTTTTTGGAGTATTTCACACGTTTTCTTTGATTAAATATGCTTTTTTTTTTCTTTCATAGTGTCATCTGCTTATCCCTTCGCAGGAACATCGAGTTGAAATGTCCAGTACTATGCCATCACAACCACTGCTCACCTTCCTTCCTTCCTCATCTTGGTATCTTTAGGAAACAGCGCTGTACTAATCTAACCTAACCTAACCTACACACCCCATACATGATAAAACCCCTTCTGATGTAATCTAACCTAATCTACACACCCCATACATGATGAAAACCCCTTCTGGTCTAACCTAACCTAATATAGACACTCCATACATGATAAAAACCCCTTCTGATCAAACCTAACCTAATCTATAGACACCCATACACAACAAAACAACCCTCCTAGCCTACCCTAACCTAACCTAACTTAATCTAGACAACCCATACACCCATACAAAATTCAAAACGAACTTTATAACCTAACCTAATGTAGTTTTGACACCCATACACAACAAAACAACCCTTATGAACTAACCTAACATAATCTAAACACCCCATTCACCCATACAAAATTAAAAACGTCCCTTATAAACTAACTTAATGTAGTTTTGACACCCATACACAAACAAATGGCCCTTATAAACTAACCTAACATAGTTTTGACACCCATAAATGAAAAACAACCCTTATAAATTATCTTAACCTAATTTTGACACCCCATACACCCATACAATGAAAAACGGCCCTTATAAAATAACCTAACCTAATTTTGAGACCCATACACAACAAAACAACCTTTAAAACCTACCCTAGACAACCTTACCCTACCCTAAACACCCCATACAAGCCGGCACTCTCACCCGATCATCTTGAGGCACTTGAGCTCCATACAGACACGCAGGGGATGTGACGTGGGGATGATGTGCTTGATGGCAAAGTGTCGGCGGCCATTGATGGTGGTGGTGTGCTTGATGCGGGCAAGGTACACCGAGCTGAAGGTCCCGTGGCCAATGCACCGACTCACGTTAAATAAAGAGTCCAGCTGCGGCACGGCGTCGAGGAGTCTGGCGATTGTGTCCTCATCTGTTGAGTCTGTTTGGGGGGGTGGTTAGGTTAGGTTTGGTTTGGTGTGTGTGTGTGTGTGTGTGTGTGTGTGTGTGTGTGTGTGTGTGTGTGTGTGTGTGTGTGTGTTTGTTTGACTTGGTGGTTAGGTTGGTTAGTGGGTTAGGTTGGTTGGTTGTGTGTGTGTGTGTGTGTGTGTGTGTGTGTGTGTGTGTGTGTGTGTGTGTGTGTGTGTGTGTGTGTGTGTGAAAACTTCCCTATTGGGTTCTCATCTTCCAAGTTTATTGGTTGGGCTGTGGTTTGGTTAGGTTAGGTTATGTTAGGTGTAAGAGTGTGTGTGTAAGTGTGTGTGTGTGTGTGTGTGTGTGTGTGTGTGTGTGTGTGTGTGTGTGTGTGTGTGTGTGTGTGTGTGTGTGTGAGGCTCCTACCTATCCTGGTGGAGGGTGGCACTGGGCTGATGCTGGCACTGGAGGGGTGGTTGAGGCAGAGGGGTGGCTCCATCATGGCACTCATCCCAGACACTCATTCTACCCGTGACAAATAAATGACATGAGGAGAAAAAGAAGAAGAAGAAGAATAGGAACAAGAAATACACGAACAAGAACAAAAAAATATAAAAACAAGAGGAAGAGGATTAATAAGAGGAGGAAGAGGAGGAGGAGGAAGACAAGGCGGCCATAATGACACCACAGACCTCCTTAGGAAACACGAACTAACATTATTTTATTCATTTATTTATTCATCATTATTTCTTTCACCTTACAAAACCAGAGAAATAAAAGAAAGTCAGATTCGGTTAAGAGAGAGAGAGAGAGAGAGAGAGAGAGAGAGAGAGAGAGAGAGAGAGAGAGAGAGAGAGAGAGAATCCGGCAGAAGTAAAATACAGGAAGAGGAGGAAGATAAAGGAGTAAATATATGAATGGGGGAGAAAGTATCGATGGAAATTACCGAAAAAAAGACTTCAAAACAAGTCATATAAATAAAATGCCAATTATCTCTTATTTATTAATATTTCAAAGCAATCATGGCTAATTTTTCACTACCAGACACCTTTCTTACCTGTACTCTCCATGTGGCACTTACAAAAACACTATGAGAATTGTACTACTAATAATACAAATGGGTGTCTCTCTTTTGTTTACGTCTGTCTGCCTTTCTCTCTCTCTCTCTTTCTCTCTCTCTGTCTTGGCGGGTTCCTTGCCTCGAAACTCCCCATTGTACTGCATTAACTCCTAAATCATAAAAATACAACGTTTAAAATACACAATAATTCAAATTACGTCTATATCTATTTTTATCAGGTAATATGTGTGATTTTCTTTAGCACAAGTGTTTTTAATCATCTTTCGTTAGTAATCTACGTATGGTAATTCAGTCTTGCTTGTCATTATGGTAAAATCTTTCGCATGTGGTATACGCCTATAATTATCTTGAGCAGATTGTCTATATAATTTTCCTTAACAGGTTTATTGATTATTTATTAGCTATGAATCAGGAATTAAGAACTGCAATCAAAACACACACACACACACACACACACACACACACACACACAGTATATTATATAGTGCTTACTTATAAGAATGTTATAATTAATATTATTTAGGAGTCCTTGCAAATGTCAGTATCTACAGATGAACTAAGTAGAGTATAATACAATCATGTGTACTGCAGGCAGGATTAAGCCTGCCTGCAGTATCCATTATTCAAAGAAATTGCACGAATAATATATAAAAAGTTCGTTCATACTGGTCATTGGCCAATAGAAGGCACCAATTTATTGGTGTTATATCACCATCATTTCTTTGTGTTCTGATTGGTAAATATTCTATGACGTCACGCACACCCAAATCACATAAAACACTTAAAACTAACCCAAAACACTCAAAATACAACGCAATAGCTCAAAATGTCCTCAAATACACCTAAAACTCACTAGAAACATCCACTATACATCAAAATCACCCAAATACACACACAAACCACTTACAATACTCAAAACTAACCCAAAACACACTCATTAAAACAAGCAACACCTCAAAAGCCATCAAAATACATACAATACTCTCTAAAAACACCACTATACGCCAAAATCACCTCCACACACATCCAAACCATTTAAAACACTCAAAACTAACATAAAACACACTCAAAACACCATGCAACACCAAAATGCACCAAGACACACCTAAAACTCACTAGAAACAACCAATATAAATTAAAATCACCTCCACACACCCAAAGCACTTACAACACTCAATATCATCCCCTACCACACTCAAAAAGCCATGCAACCCCTCAAAATGCCCCAAACACACCTAAAACTCACTAGAAACACCCAATATATACCCAAATCACACACACATCCAAAAGACTCCTAACACACACCCACACAGTTTAAGACACTCAAAATTAACCCCAAAACACACTCAAAATGCTCCCAAAACACACTCAAAACATGCAAATACTGAAACACATCTCAATCCACATACTCAAGGTACGTAAAGTATACCTAAAAGGCCTAAAACACACAAAATGCACCAAAAATATACTCATACTGCTACACTGCTGAACACACTTGAAACACCCCAAATAAATCCCAACACAACAGTACGCATTATAAAGAACGTTGAGATTAAAAGGGACACTTACCTAAATATTACACCTTGGCTCCTTCCTCTATTCCGCTTCTGTTTCTCATTTCTTTTTCATTCTCTGCCATTGTTTCTCCTTCTTCTTCCTTCTATTACTTCCATCTACACGCCTGAGCCTAGAAACACATCAAAACACTAGATGTTAGACAAAATATTGAGGAAATGGAGGGTGACACAAGTGTTGTGGCTTGGTTGCTCCTCCTCTTCCTCCTCCTTTCTCCTTCTTTCCTCCTTATCCTCCTTTATTTCTCCTTTCTTCCTCCTTCTGCAACCAATATTTACACATCTGAACCTAGAAACACACGAAAACACGTAGAAATCACTAGATATTAGGCAAAATATTGACGAACTGGGATGTTGGAAAAGAGGCGCCAGCCTGGGGCTATGATGAGTCACCACCTGGGCTGTGGTCATCAGAGAGAACGGGAACGGGGGTGACTCGGCTAAATTACGTAAATAATTTGATTTAAAAATGACTTTTAGAAAAACGAAGCCACGGCCGAATGCATGACATTTTATGACGTGATAAATATTTAAACTAATTTTCAAAATATCAAAATATCTCCAGCTCAACTAGTTTTTAAAAATGTCTAAATTAATTACGTTAAAAGTATAAAACATTTTCAACAATAACTTTCCTAAAACGTCCTGGAAAGTCAAGCCATTTTCACTTGGCGAGTATTTTACCACATTTCACGGAGTCTGAGCTATCTTTTAAGGCATTCTACAGCGAGTTAGACCGACAAGCAGAAACGTGAGCAAATAAAATAAAGAAAAATAAGACTTTTGTTCAACAGCACCAAACATCATTTCAGAGTCCACATATTTCACTCAATAGATTGATTTCACACTTAAAAGAGCATAGACGATTCTTTGATACCATATAGGCTCACTTATACCTTCAAATAAAAAGCTCAAAATGAATTGAAATTTTGACCGTTGAAAAGCCTTTAACACACGCCATAAAACACCACTAAACGCTACATATTTACCCAATACAGGCGCGAAAAACACTTCAAACACAACGAAACAATTATAGAAACCATAAAAACATACCATGGAAGCGTAATATTACCGTTAGGAACTATTTGAAAAGAAAAGTATTTGACCCCGCGGGGGAAGGCGGCGCCCGGAGGCAATCACAGGGAACAGTGGTTCACGACGGACCTCTATATATTGTCTTTATCATCTCACCAAGCCTAAATTAAGTCATATAGGGAACTTTTTACTCTGGAATATGAAATAGTAGACTGGTGGCTGCATTATGACACATGTTTAGCTTACGGTAAGTGAAGGAACCAAATATCAACTGTTAATACTGACGCCTTGCTTCTATGATGATCGTTATACCTCTCACCTTTTAATATTTGTGTACTGTTTTCACTCTGAGATGTAAAGGAAACTTAAAAATAAGTGAATGGCCTTATAAATACCTTTAATTGATGAAGATACGGCAGTGTGGAGGGTTGTGTCGAAGGCTTAATTGCACTGTTTCTCTTGCCGCTTAGTGCTTAATTAGTGCTTGGTGCTGCTTGAAAACTGTCGGTAATATAGCAACACTTCACTTTGTGTGTGTGTGTGTGTAGACATGTTTTGGATGTGTGTGTGGGTGTTTTGAGTGTGTTTATGAGTGTTTTCGGTATATGAGAGTGTTTTTTAGTGTTTATGGCTGTGTGTGGGTGTGTATGGGTCAGTATAACCCACCGCCACCACCACTGTTACCACCACCGCCACCACAAGAACACTACTGCCAGTTTAACCAGTAGCAGAAGATATTTTAGTGAAGACACTACGTGTGTATAATAGTATGAATGTCTATGATAACTATCTATTATTAAATCTATCATCAATGAGATACTATACTTGTAAAAATATCACATAATGATTTACTGGTTATTGTGACATCTTTCCCTTCGTTATCGTGTCCAGCTTTGGTTATTTGTCAAAGCTGTATATATCAAATTGTATCTAGTTGTACAGCGAGTGTTGGCAGCTCCCGCGGGACAAGAAACGAGGTGCTTAAAAGGCAGACTATTTCATTTCTCTCATTCTCTATTTCTATCGATAGACTGATGATTTACCTGACCACTGTAATCAGAGTTGTGATTCAAGTACATGTATTTATATTGCATTGTAAATATTTCAACAATACTATGTGTGTAAATAAAACTATGAAAGTGTGTATGATTTCAATCTTGCGTGATGTGATGTGAATGTTTTCCCTCTTCATGTACATGTGCAATACGTAGTGATGCTACGTAGCCACCCTGAGTGCTTGTGAGCTATCCCTCCCTTCCCCATGCCCTGACAAAGGACAACAGTTTTGAGATAAGAGTAGGATCGCTGTGTGAATGAAGCGTGTATGAGAACCTGAGTGTGTATAATGTTAATAAAAAAAAAAAAATAGATAAACAAATAAAAAAAATAATTGTTTATAGAAATCCATGAAAGCTTAAATCTTAAAATAATAAATAAATTAATTAAAAATGATCTAATACCTTCATGCTGGGGTGATGAAAAAAAAAGACATGTCATAAGAGCTAATTAAGAGTCGGACCCGCGACCGTCATTCCCATGAGAAAAAAAAAAAAAAATAAAAAAAAAAAAAAAAAAAATAAAAAAAAAAAAAATAAATAAAAATTTGCCTACACGCACATAATTAATTACTTGCTGATTATGCAATAACTTTTCTGTGAAATCATAACGCAATTTTTTCCAGGCACCAAAGATTTTTCCAGAACATTGTGTTAAGAGAGGAAAGCTGGCAGAGAGAGAGAGA
>NC_059290.1:11953445-12030945 GCF_017591435.1 Portunus trituberculatus
GAGTGATGCTAACGGTGTAATAATGTCTCTTAGGGATGCTAGTCTGAGAAATGGTGTCTATAGGGTTACTTTAAGTTTGGGAAGTGTCTTGAGTGACATTAATGGTGTAACAATGTCTCTTAGGGGTGCTAGTCTGAGAAGTGTTGTCTAAAGAGTTATCTGAAGTTTGGGAAGTGTCTTGGAAATCTCCCTCTTGAAAAGTTAAAGTCATAGGAGAGAGGAAACGCAAAAGCAGGCTGAGAGTTCCAGAGTTTACCAGTGGAAGGGATGAACGATTAAACTTGTTCAAAATTTGTCTTGGAAGTCTCCCTCTTGAAAAGTTAAAGTTATAGAGAAGAGAAAATGCAGAAGCAGGCTGAGAGTTCCAGAGTTTACCAGTGGAAGGGATGAACGATTAAGTTTCCTCATAATTTCTTGGGTTAGATGAAAAGCAGATGAATGAATGAGTAAAATAAATCACTTAGTTGAGTGTCGCGTTGGTTCAGGTGTGCATCCACTGTGTGCCGGCCAGGGAGTACGTGAGGACCATGGACGTGACAGAGAAGACCTCCACCTTCAAGCACACCACTGGCCGCCGATGCTACAGGTGGGGACTTACTGTGTGTATGTCTGTATGTCTGTCTATGCACCAGGAAGGCAATTCAACACAGGGCTGCCAAGACAATGCACCACACTCACACACACTCTCTCTCTCTCTCTCTCTCTCTCTCTCTCTCTCTCTCTCTCTCTCTCTCTCTCTCTCTCTCTCTCTCTCTCTCTCTCTCTCTCTCTCTCTCTCTCTCTCTCTCTCTCTCTCTCTCTAACACAATAAAACAAGGGTTGGTATTGTATGTATATAAAATGTGCTTGTCTGTTTCTATCTGTTGTCCTTATCCATAAATTTGTGTAGTGTTTTAAAAGGTCCCTACTGACTCACCACTGACAACCTGAGTACTGAGTCTATGTTATCTATCAATATTTCAGTATCAGTTTCTTCCTCTCGTTTTTAGCCCCTTCAGTACCAGGGCACATTTTCTTATTCATTCAGCTTACTATTTGGTGATTTTATACAGCTTCAGAAACTTATGTGGGGGATTAAAATGGTGAAGACTCTGGCCATTAATCTTCTGACCTCCATAGACCCTTCCTAATGTTAATAAAATAGTCTAAAACAGTCTAATAATATTCATTCAGCTTATTATTTACTGACTTTATACAGCTACAGAAACTTATGTGGGGGATTAAAATGGTGAAGATTGGCCATTAATCTTCTGAACCTCCATAGACCCTTCCTAATGTAAATAAAATTGTAGAATCACACCAAATAATTCATAATAAAGATGCCTTCCAGTACTGAAGGGATTAAACCATAGGAACATAAAAAAAAACAGAGGATGCATGGAATTACACCACCACCAAATTAAATATATAAATAAACCAATGAACTACAAAACAATGAGAGTAAAGGATATTGACTAACTTCCAAACGATGTCTAAGCAGGTGTGTTCCCGCAGGTGTGGTGAGCCGTTAATCGACACCATCGTGCACTTTGGGGAGCGAGGGCGGCTGCGGTGGCCCCTCAACTGGCAGGGTGCTTGTCAGGCCGCCAATGCTTGTGACACCATCCTCTGCCTCGGCTCCAGTCTCAAGGTGCTGCTCTCTCTCTCTCTCTCTCTCTCTCTCTCTCTCTCTCTCTCTCTCTCTCTCTCTCTCTCTCTCTCTCTCTCTCTCTCTCTCTCTCTCTCTCTCTCTTGTATTTTCTCTTCTTTTTCTGAGTTTTCATATGCTTGTTCTGTTCTTGTTTTGTTGGGGAGGGTGTTGTGTGTGTGATTGTTGTTCTTGTTTGTGTTTTGATGGGTGATGTGTTTGTTTATATTTTATACTTGTGTTTGGAAGGGTGATGCGTTTGTTTATGTTTGTGTTTCAAGAGTTGTTATTTTTGTTTATATTTGTGTTTGGAAGGGTGATGTGTTTGTGATTAGTGTTCTTGTTTGTATTGTTCCTTTGAAGTTGTAAGATGAGTAACAGAAACACACAGCAAACCAGGCACTCCTCCTCACACTCATCTCCCGGCAGGTGCTGAAGAAGTACCCGTGGCTGTGGCAGATGGGACGCTCACCCAAGAAGAGACCAAGACTGTACATTGTCAACCTGCAGTGGACACCCAAGGACAAGGATGCCACTCTCAAGATTAATGGTAACACTGCTGGTGGTGGTGGTGGTTGTTTTTCATCTTTGTAGCTTTCTTGTTTTTTAATGTTAATGTTTCCCTTCTTTTTTCTTTCTCTCTCTAGTTCTCTTCTGTCTCTATGTCTCTATCTTTCTTGCACTAGTTTCTTATTGTTTGTCTTCTGTCTAGCTCCATCTGTCTTTCTGTCGTTTTTGTTTCTTTTTCTGTCTTCTCTTCTGTTTTTATCTCTCCTTCATCTTCTTTCTTTCTCTCTGTCTTTCTTGCTAATACTTACACTGGTTTTCTGTTTTTCATCTTTTATCTAGCTCCATCTATCTTTCTATTGTTTTTCCTCTTATCTTTTGTTCTATCTCTCCTTCATCATTCGTACTTTTCAATGCCTCTATAGTATGTCTATTTCAAGGTAACCCATTTCTATTTCCCTCCACAAACCATTTAAAGTCACCATTCCTTCAGTTACAAAGCCTCTGTGTGTCTATTTCAAGATATTTTCCCACACAAAGCATTAGTCACCAATCCTTCAGTTCCAAAGCTTCTGTGTGTGTATTCTATTCCCCCACAAAGCAATACAGAGTTGGCATTTTTCCAGGCAAGTGTGACGAAGTGATGGCGAGGGTGATGAAGGCTCTGGGATTCAAGTTACCACGTTACTCCAAGGCTAGTGACCCAATCTTCACCTTGGGCACTCCCCTGCACCCTGCCGAGGCCAACACTGCCTCCCGCGCCTGCCTTGTACCACCGCAGGAGGGAGACGAGGAGGAGGAAGAGGAGGAGGAGGAGGAAGAGGAGCAGGAGGAGGAGGAGGAAGCGGATGTGGAGAACATGGATGAGAATGGTGATGGACTTAAGGAGGAAGAAAGACTGGTGGAAGCGTCTGAGGAGAGTAGGAAGAGGAAACTGGATGAGGTAGAAAGCACAAAGGTTGAAGTGAAGGAGGAGAAGTGTGAGGTGAAGGAGGAGAGTAAGGAGGACGTGAAGCCAATCAATGGACTTCACCTGCCCTGGGGAGTGGAAAAACAGCTTGTCGGTCGTGGGGAAGATGGCACGAGTGAACCCAAATACTTGAAAACTGAAGGCAGCGACTGTGAAAGCAAACCAGTGATGGAGGCCAAGCAGGAGGTGAAGGAGGAGGTGGAGCTTGTGCCTGAGATCAAGGAGGAGGTGGAGATGGAGGATGTGAAGGAGACGGAGACTTTGAGTGAGGCGGGGAGTCGGGAGTTTGACATGGAGGCTGATGAGTTAGCGGAGAGCAGTCTGAAGGAGGAGGAGGAGCAGGAGGAGGCAGGACAGCAGGGCACCACGGACGATGAAGTGAAGAGTGAGGTTATGGAGAGTGATGGTGATGATGGCGATGACGGTGATGATGGTGATGAGGACTTCCACACATCAGACATGGAGGGAGAGCCTTGGGAACACACACCAGACACCGACATGGACATCAATGACATCACTTCCCCAAAAAGCAGTGTCAGTTGCTGCTCGGATTCTGAATCGAGCGAGAAAGGTGAGGACTGCGCCACCGAGGACTCCGACACACCAGACCACCCCAAGGACAACCAGGTGGATTATTTCAAGCTTGCCTATGCCTCCACCAATGTCCAGATGGCTCGGCAGGGCCAGGCACTCCTGAAACAGAACGACTTTTACGGCACCGGCCTCTGCATCAGGTCCTTTGTGAACTACCCCAAGGCCGGAGTGAAGGTGGCGGGCAGCGGGTGCAGCCGAGAGGTGGCCAAGGGCCCCAGGAAAAGAGAATGTGAGGCGAGGAGTGAAGTGTCTGTGCCCAGTGTTGAGGATCATGATGGCTCTAGTCTTCCCAGTGAACTCCCCAGCCACTGCCAGTCCTCAGAGGCACTCAGCTCCAGTGACAGCAGTGACGGCCCCTGCCAGTGTGTGGGTCAGGCAATGTCCTCTTCTTCCAGTGGTGGTGGTGGTGGTGGTGGTGGTGTTGGTAGTGATGGTGAGTCTCCCTCTAGTTGTAGCAAGTGTCAGAGTGGCACCAAGTGTGGTGGGTCAGTGTCCCCCGGCGTGGTGTCTGTGGTGGGTGGTGTGGTGGAGGTGGGTGCAATGGACAAGGAGAGGGTGAGGGACTTACAGGTTGGAGACACGAGTGAGTCTGAAAACGCAGTGAGTCAAGACTTGAGTGGTGAGAAGGTGGTGGTGAGGGCGAACAGTGTGCTGTGTGGCAGGGGACTTGATCTCACCCCTGGCATGGCCGCCGATGGGAGTTTCCTGCTGCGGACGCGCATTGTGGACGGCATCATCACCACCACGTGTGTGGAGGCCACGGACAAACAGGACGGGCCGGCTGGCATCCCATACTTCACAGGCCCGGCGGCCCGCAAGGCTCCCACTGCCTGCTCCTCCCAGGGCGATGTGGCCCGGGTATCTGTGCCGTGCCTCAGCCTCCGCCAGAAGGCCCTGGTGCCGGCCAACAAGTCAGCCATCTACATTGACAACTCTGTGTCCAAGGCGCACGTCAAGGCCCTCACGGAGCACCTGCAGTGCCAGCGCTCCAGGGCAAAGTTTTCCTCTGAGCTGAGCACGGCTGACAGTGCTGAGCTCAAGTCCATTTGGTACCAGAGCTTCTGTGGCCCCAGCAAGGACAGCCTCAGTGCACTCACTGTCATGATGGAGATGAATGACTGCAGCCTGGGCAGGCAGGGCTTCCGCTCCAAGACGTCTGAGCTGTTCTCCGGCTCACAGAAGTCCAGCTCAGTCATCCTCAAGAACATCTGTGCCGAGGCAGTGAGTGACAGCGCGGCACAGCACCGCAGCTCCCCCAAGGCTCTCAAGGGCTCCGATGACGACAATGTCAAGTGCATCTGGTTCTGGGGGTTTGACAGCAGTGCGGAGGGGAAGGAGAAGGGCGTGGCGGCGGCGGCAGCAGCAGTGGCCGGCCCAGCAGAGAGTGGCGTCCTGGAGGCTGACCTGCCGGCGGAGAACGGCGAGGACTGCCACCCCATACGGAGGATAACACGCAGCAGAACCAGAGCCTCGAGTGACGCCTCCAGCCAGCAGCAGCCACAGGAGGAGGAGGCATTCAGGTGCCACTGCAGTGGCAGCAACCCAGAGCTGTGTCGCATAGCCAGCCTGCGGCCGTCACAGGGGCGCTGCGACGAGACCATCCAACGGGCGCGGGACATCATCCGACGGAGACGCACGGTGAACTATCGCCGGTACGAGCCGGTGTTTGAGAAGAAGCTCACTAGTCTAACCTATGAGAGAACCAGAGCTAAACGCAAGTCAAAGTTTGAGTTGCCAGTGCCAGTGACGACAACACACCACAAGGAGGAGGAGGAGGAGGAGGAGAACCATCACCAACACCACCACCACAACCACCACCACCACCACCTGTCTGAAGGGGACAAGGAGGAGGAGCACAAGGCGAGTGACGGGGAGGAGTGCAGGGACAAGGACGAGAAGGGAGAGAGGAAGTTTGTCCCCGGGTGGTATGGCAAGGGACTGAGGAAAGGCATGAAGAAGAAGTCAAGAGTGTGAGGATGGGAGTCAGTAGCCAGTGTGTCAATATTCTCATTAACTGTTGTTGCGTTAGGAGTAGAGAGTGTTAGAGGGATTCATGTCTCACCTGAACCTTGCATGAAGATGTGGTGAGATGGTAAATGCCTGAGAGACTAGACATGCAAGAGAGAAAGAGAGAGAGAGAGAGAGAGAGAGATTGTTGTGTGTGTGTATGAGAGAATGACAGTGTATATGAGAGAGAGAGAGATTATGTATCTTGGAGAGAGGAGAGAGAAAAAATGAATATATGTTTCTGTAAGGGATAAATTATGCACATGAGAGAGAAAATCAGAGAGAAAGTTAATTGTGTGTGTGTGTGTGTGTGAGTGTGTTTGTGTATTTGAGAGAGAGAGAAAGCGAGAGATAGAGTAAGTGTGTGTGTGTATGAGACAGGGAATGATAGTATATGTGTATGAAAGAATGTAAGAGAGAGAGAGAGAGAGAGGGGGGGGGAAACGACTATATGTTTCTATGAGAGAGAGAATCAGAGAGAGAGAGTGAGAGAGAGAGAGAGAGAGAGAGAGAGAGAGAGAGAGAGAGAGAGAGAGAGAGAGAGAGAGAGAGAGAGAGAGAGAGTGAGTGAGTGCAAAAATGTGTGAGAGTGAAGTGTCATCTCAGGATGGGGTGAGAAGCAGTACCTGAGACAAGGCTCAGTGTGTTGGAGGCTTCATAAGGAAGTTGGTGATATAGATATTAGTGTTAAGGTCGTACTTAGCCATTTGTTGTGGTGTGGAGGAGGAGTGAGGGATGAGCTTCTCTTTTTGACTTGTTCGTGACCTGTGTGTGTGTGTGTGTGTGTGTGTGTGTGTGTGTGTGTGTGTGTGTGTGTGTGTAGAGGAAGGGCTGGTGAAGTTATAGAATTGAGAAGGAAAGAAATATAACATTGATTGAACAAGAAAGAGAAAGTAAAGAGGCAAAAAAAGAAAGATGGAAGAGAGGAATATATGTTTGAGTGTGTTTTTGAGTGAGTGTGTGTGTGTGTGTGTGTGTGTGTGTGTGTGTGTGTGTGAATGCATAAATACCATGGCTAAACTGCATCTTTGAATTTAGTGTCTCTTTTGCACGTCTTCAGTTCTCGGAGACACAAGACAACCTGAACTAAGTGAGGTGTGTTTGTGTGTCTCCATTGTCCAAGAACACAAGCCAGTCAATCATTTCCTCACTCACTGTCACATCACTCACTCATTCACTCATCCCTGGGAAACTTCATTGCAGTTTTCATTGTTCTGTTCACCTCACTCATTCACTCATTGTAAGAAGGACGCAGTTATATCTGTCACTTGTATTATTCACTCATTTTGTTGCTCATCCTTGCCAAAAAAACTGTCTGTTATATTTGTCATTGTTTAATTTCTTACACTCGCACACTCATTCTTGTAAAACTCAATTATTTCCATCACAATTGTATCATTTCACTCACTATTTATTGACTCATCTGTTGAAGATTAATTCTGTAATTCTGAAAGTGTCCCATTTCACACACACTGACCCACTTTCCATAAATCTATTCCTTCCACGACTGTCACATTGTTTCACTTGTACCGCACATTTTGACTCATCTCTGTATGTTTCACTCTCATGCTGCACATTTTGACTCATCTCTGCAAGGAACATCTCATGAACTGCTTCACAGGATATTATTAACAGTATTTGGTTTGTGTGTCTTTATTAGTTTAGTGTAAGAGAGGACGCAACACGACTGGCCGAGGTAGTGAGTTGAGGCAGTGCTCTTTAGCATCACCACAACTCGGATTTCTTCAGCCCATTCACTCAATCCCTTATTTATTTACTAATCTTATTCCCTGTAACATAACTCCCTTGAAAAACATGTGATTCCTATTTATTCTTACCAATGCTCTTACTTCTAGTGGTGTTAAGTGCAGCATATTACAGTGGCCGTATTATGCTCCAAAATTCAAGACTCCATTCTTTTCTGTAAGCTTCACCTCATAAGTTACTCCATCTCTCTCTCTCTCTTTTTTTTCAATCTCCTCCGAGCATTTCAACATCATCCTTCACTCAAGCTCCTCTAGCCCACAGGGAAACACTTACTTCGGATCTCTGGGCAGTGTTAAGTCAAAGGTGTGGCAGGTAACCCAAGGAAGGGAGTCAAGAGGGGCACTGCTTCTCAGAATGTTGTATTTTGTACTGGTAGTCATGTAGTGGTATTGTTAGGCTTTCTTATGTAGGGTTAGTGTAGTGTACAGCTAATGCCACCACCACTGCCATCTTGCTGGTGTTGGTGTGGCATTTATTGGTGTTCCTAAGTGGTTGGTTCTCCTGATATGTCTGCTTCTCAAGGCCACAGAGTTGGTTAATGGTCTCACTGGTGTTTCGCTTTATTGGTGGTGTTGAGTTGTTATTTGACTTCTGTAACTACCTCCTGAGTCATGAAAATGGTATTGAAACAGATGACTTCCAGTACAGCCTGTTTTTCAGGGTCAGAGATGGTTACCTTGGTTCTCATTGGTGATGTAGAATTATTATTTCATTCACTTAACTGTCTCCTGAATCATGAGAATGGTCTGGAGAACTTTGATAACTTCCGCTCTAGCCTATAAATGAAAATCCAAATAACTTCCACTATATATTCCTAAACTATTCTTAGCCATGAAAATTTCAATAACATGCACAAGAGCTCATGAAAACTGATGATTTGCACTGGAACTTTTAAGTGATCCCTAGAAACATGAAAACCTCAATAACTTGTAGTGCAGACTGTTAAATTACCCGTAGAACCATGAAAACCCCAATAACTTCCACTAGAACTCATTAAACTCATACAATCATAAAGAAGATCCATTAACTTATACTACCTACTATTATACTTCCATTAGATCTCATTACATTACCCTTACACTCACAGAAACACCCTTGAGACTCCCACAGCCACCAAACACTTGCACTAGAGCCACCAGAAGCAGACAAGACAGGACACAGCCCTCAAGAACACAATGACATACTACTATTTGTATTTATTCGAGAGTCTATGAGAATGTAAGACTGTTGATTTTGTGAAGTGCGTCAGCTGGCACAACTCACTTCTCCTCCTCTTTCTCTTGTAGCATCTTAGGTATTAAGGTCATAAGTTACTGGATTCCTCAATTTGATGATCACTGCCTATTTATCATTAGGTGTTTGCTGCTTCGCCTCCAGTCAGTGAGCGATGGCACTCAGGAACCTTTACCTCGTATGTGTGTGTGTGTCTGGAACCACTCGCCACACCAGGACCACGTGTGGGAGGGTGTTTTGGGATGTATCAGGCTGTGTACGGCTTGTTAGATGGTGTGGGAGGGTGTAAGTGGTAGTGACGTGGTGTGCTGGTGGAAAACAAGATCAGATTTGATAGATGGTGTATTGAAATGTTGAAATGAGTTTAAGAATTGTATAGACTAAAGGATAAGCTCAGATTTTTTTAATGTTTTGGGGTGTATCAGGCTGTGTACAACTTGTTAGATGGTGTGGGAGGGTGTGGTGTAGTGTGTTGAGGATGTGAGTGGTAGTGATGTGGTGTGGTGGTGGAAAACAAGGCCAGATTTGATAGATGGTGTATTAAGGTTTTGGGGTGTATCAGGCTGTGTACGGCTTGTTAGATGGTGTGGAAGGGTGTGAGTGGTATTGATGTGGTGTGCTGGTGAAAAACAAGGCCAGATTTGATAGATGGTGTATTGAAATGTTGAAATGAGTTTAAGGATTGTATAAACTAAAGGATAAGCTCAGATTTTTTTAATGTTTTTGTTTAGGATGTATCAAGAAAGTGTTAAAGATGTGTTGAGGATTGCTATCTATCTATCTATCTATCTATTGCAGTGAAGGATGATCTAAGTCAGAGTAAAAAAAGAGAAGAAAATCCTGTGTTTGAATTGGTGAAGGGAAGGATAAAGCCTGATTTCAAAGGTGATGTGATCGGATGTGTGAGTTATGAAGACAGACTAGCCCAGTGTGTGTTGGGAAGTGCTTTGTGTGTGTGTGTGTGTGTGTGTGTGTGTGTGTGTGTGTGTGCGTGGGAGTGTGTGTGGAGGTTGAAGGGTGTTTGCATGATTTTGAAGCTTAGGCTAAATATGAGAGAGAGAGACAGACAGAGAATTAGTAAAGCAGTATTTGTAATGTTTGACGTTGAGTTAGCAAGAGTAAACAAAACAAGTTGAAATGTTTGTTTGCGGTGTAAAGTATTAGTTTCTGTTTGTGTTTCCTTGTAAAAGTGTGTTATTCAAGAGATTCTGTTTCAGACCACCTTTCTTCTGCCTCACACACACACACACACACACACACACAACGAATGGAGACAGGGCCACATGAGCGTAATGCCCTGGCCCTGTAAAAATTAACACACACACAAAGCTGAAATGCTGTAAATGTAAAGTATTGATTTAATTTTGTTTGATCATAGAAGTTGCATTACATTTGAGAGATCTTGTTTCCAATCGCCTTTCATCTCTACACAGAAACATGCACTTTTTTTGGAGGTGGTGTGAAAAATTCTTCTTAGTTATAATTTGGGTATTTGTCTAATTTCTTTTCAAATTCTGGGTTTTTAAGTTCACACATTTTTTACATGAGATATGAAAATTCTGAGTCTTTGTTTGGGTTTACATGTTTTTGGAAAGGTTTTGTCTGAAAATTATTTATGTTACTATTTAGGTTTAATTATTTACTTTTTGGATATGGGTGGTCAGAAAGTTCGTTACATGCAAGAATAAATGTCTTCTCTTGGGTATGGTCTGAAAATTCTTGGTTTTATTTGAATCTACATATACGTATTTTGTGTGGGAGTAGCTTTTCTTAAGGAGGTGTATGTAGTAGTGTAAGTGAGTGGTGAGTGCATAGGTGTAGCACAGTCCACATTGATGTATGGAGGAACAATGGTGTATAATTTTCGCATCTATCTCATTCATTTCTATCTCGTCTGGAAAAAAAAGAAAAAATGTTATTTGCAGAATTTCTCGCATCACTCACTTGTCTCTAAGTTCATCTCGTTTTCTATCCATTCAGAAGTAGAATGGCAACAGCCGAGGTCACCAGACTTCTGTATATACCCCAAGTATTATTTATGTCTATTATTTATACCTGTATTTATATGAGTTAGTACAGACAAGCCAGTTAGTGTTGCCTCACACGGCCAGGGCGGCGTGTGTGACGGGGCAGCACAGCGCCCGACACAAGGCAGAGCGCGGTGCTGCATCACACCATGCATAATGTAGGAAATTTTCTATTTTTGTATATTTGCTTCCTGGTCTGACTAAATTGCTCATGTACATAATACTTTCTGCTAATAATAAGGTTCTACGTGATGTATTCCTGCGAGTTATTGTCCTTCAAATGGCCGGTGTGTTTGGGTGTTTGTCTATTGGTGGGATTGGAAAATGGATTGATGGTATTGTGTATTTGGGTATCAATCTGGCATTTCCATTAATTGTCCCTCAAATAATGGGTTTGTTTGGGTATCAGTCCAGGAACTCCATTAATTGCCCCTAGAATGATGGTGTGTTTGGGTATCTGTCTGGCATCTCCATTAATTGTCCCTGAACTAATGTGTTTGTTTGGGTATCAGTCCAGGAACTCCATTATTGCCCCTAGAATGATGGGTGTGTTTGGGTATCAGTCTGGGAACTCCATTAATTGTCCCTGATATGGCTGTGTGCTGGATATCAGTCTGAGCACTCCTATTAACTGTCCCTGAAGTAACTGGTGTGTCTCTATGTGGCTTAGCACTGGAAAATCATGCAGTGTCTCTGTGATAAGATAACAACCCACTGCCTGAACTTTTGAGAGGTTCTTGGAGGGAGATATGGTCCTGATGCAGTACATAAAGGCAATTACAATAAATATAGAGGTGGTGATAATGACACTGGTCTCAAATACTCCTAGATAAACTGTATGTTAAATAGAAACAATAAAGACCAAATTGCACTGGTCTCAAATACAGCTTGGTGTATAGGAAGTACATGAAACCAAAGTAATAAATAAAGTTTGACTGCAGGAAGATAAATAATAAGTAACATTTAAGTAATTGCATTGGTTGAAAATATACAAATGAATGAGTACATGAAACAAAAGTAAAAAGAATAGGGTGTGACTGCTCTGGTCCAAAACAAATGAAGATAAAAAGATGAACATGCAAGATATATGTAACAGAAATACACTACTAATTGAAAATATAGTTAAATAAGAAGAGTTTGATTCCAATTGCCTCAAACAAAAGGAAGATAAATGAGAAGTGTGTAAAATATAACTTATAGATAGAGACTCCAGTGGTCCCAAACAGGTTGATGTATAGATGAATGTACAGTAAGATTAATATAGAGGATCAGATTGCATTGGTATAATAAGACACATTTCAATCTTCAATCTCTTATTTTATCATGTTATGGATACCAAACACCATCCGTCCATCCCTTTATGAAACAATACAAGAATATATGCATATATCTATTTATACATTTCAAAAGTTATGTATATATATATTTATGTAGTATGTGTGGGTTTGTATACTGACGCGACCTTAATGAATCACCTTGAAAATATCCATAAAAAAAGTTTACTCATCATACAAACTCGTATAGAAAAAATTTACTGTTTACGCACCGCCAGGAACTGTGCGACTTCTCCACACACCTTATAAAAATACGAATATGTACAAACAATTAGACAACACACCTTCCTGTCCCCTTCACAGCTTCACAGACACACCCACACACTGACCTGAGGGACTGGTGATGAGAGAACCTACATGGTGCCTCACACAGCTAGTCCATCCCTCCCTCAGGTCACTCAACCACTCAGCCACTCAGTTCCCAAGGGAGTCAATGACAGGATTAGTTTGTGCCCTGTTACATGAAACACTTGTGCCACACCTCAACTATTTCCCCAGGCTCCAGTTGAAGTGACAGGATTTAAAGTGTGTTTTTACAGTTCTAGTGACAGATTAACAGGTTTCTAGGCCATTAACAAAAGAAACAAGGCATTTTTACAGTTCTTGAGACAGATTAACAGGTTTCTAGATCATTAACAAGAAAAACTGGATATTTTCACATTTCTAGTGATGGATTAACAAGAGAAACAGTCTGGGAACCTGGCTAATAATTTCTGTGGCCTTTGAAAATAGTCATGGCAGGAGACAAGCGTTTCTAAATACAGTCTTGAGATTCAGCAAACAACAAACATACCATGAAGAGAAACCAAACCAGACAGGACCAACCATACATAATACCAATAATAGAGCATTCGTTTTGTATACCATAAGCTCTCTACTCGTAAACTGGTAAACTGGCAAACCTTCTCCCCTTTCTGCTCTCACAAATCACCCCCTGACAAGCAAGACACTGTAATAACCTCAACCTTTCCTCTCACAACCACAACTCACTTAAACTGACTTGTAAATTTAATAGAGATTGGAGTTTAGTTGAGAAAAATTGTCTTATTAATATTATTGTTTTTTTTTTTTAGGGTTTATGGGATCTAAGAGTGGAAGAACTGATGCATTATGGGTAAGTCAATTATGTGGATGATTTGGAAGAAGGCTGATATTAACCCCTTCAATACTACAATGCATTTTCATATTCCTTCTGCTTACTATTTGGTGATTCTATACAGCTTCAGGAACTTATGTGGGGATTGAAATAGTGAAGACTCTGGCCAATAATCTTCTGACCTCCGAGACACTTCCTAATGTAAAACCGTCTAATTACACCTAAAACTTAAGGTAAAATTGCATTCTAGTACTGAAGGGGTTAGTGTCACGTCAACTGTCAATACTACCATCATGTCACCTGTCAATACTATGTCATGTTAACTCCTATTCAGCATTACTATCAACACCACTCATGACACTCACACCACCACTTGTGTCATCTTAACCACACCACATCACCATTTTAACACCTATTATTTTCATCAACACCAAATCATACCACCTCCACCACCACCACCACCACTACTACACTCCACATACACACAAGGTACAATCATTTCCAGCCTCACTTCACCAGCACATGTCAGTCACCTCCCGGCACACACACACACACACTAAGGCATTGTATTATACTTGACATGATGAGGAGATGCACAACTCATGAATGGAAGGGAAATATGGCAAGTGGGAGGCTTTAAGTGTGCTTTGGGGTGTATAGATAAAAAAAAAAATAAATAAATAAATAATAATAATAATAATAAATAAATAAATAATAATAATAATAATAAAAAATAAATAAATAAAATCAATCAATCAATAAATAAATACATATGGAAGTGGCAAGTAAATAAATCAGAAGGGTGCGCTTTGGGATGTATAGATTAAAAAAATAAATAAATAAAAAAAATACATACAGAAGTGGTAAGTTAAATAAATCAGAAGAGTTTATATTTGAATGGGCTCTCTCTCTCTCTCTCTCTCGCTTTGAGCCATAATAAAGCCCTTTTAAGCATTACAAAGGTCTTATCTCTCGATATTATTTGGTATTCTCATTCTCTCTCTCTCTCTCTCTCGTTTTGAGCCTTTTTAAGCATTACAGACTCTTAAATCTCTATATTAATTGGTACTCTCTCTCTCTCTCTCTCATATACATAATCTTTAAGCATTTAGAATCTCATAATTTCCACTACATCCTTAACATAAAACAATCTAGTACCTCATTTGAGCTTATAACAGGCTTCAGTAGGTGTCACTTCAAGTTCCAAGTATTTTCAGGGTCGCAATAATAATTTTACAAGTTTAGTAGGAAAAAACATCCTTATGAAACTGACTAATCATCCGTGTGGCCTTTAACCCCTTCAGTACCAGGACGTGTTTTTTATATTCATTCTGTTTACTATTTAGTGACTTTATAGAGCTTCAAAAACTCTTGTGGGGATTGAAATAATAAAGACTGTGACCATTAATCTTCTGACCTCCATAGACTCTTCCTAATGTACGCAAAATCGTCTAATCACTCCAACAACTCATGATAAACGTATGATCTAGTACTGAAGAGGTTAAAAACAGTTCTAGTGAGAGATGAGTGTATAGTCAAGGTAAGCTCTTGAATGCAACGATATATACAAAGTTAATATGTCTCGTCTCTAACAAATGGTATAACTTGCTGTTTCTCTCCCTTCATCCCTGCCTCATTTGTACTGTTATTCCACTTGTCTGTCTCTCTGTATCCATGCCAGCGTCCTCTAAGTGTGATACAGTGGAGAGTTAACACTACTAAGTTTAAGATAATCTCTCTTATTACAAAGCTTCTCTCTGTCTCTCTCTCTCTCTCTCTGCAAGCATTCAGAGAGAAATAAATAAACTGTCCATAGTGCACCTCAAAGGAAAACACAAAATAGGCTTGCATTAGATTATAATATTCTTAGTAAGATAATCTCTCTTATTACAAAGCTCTCTCTCTCTCTCTCTCTCTCTCTACCTGCAAGTGTTCAGAGAAATAGACTGCCTTTAGTGTATCTCAAAGCAAAACACAAAATATGCTTCCATAAGTCTATAATATTCTCAGTTAATGTTATGTAGTTGTTCTCTCACTCCTCAAGCATTTTCATTCAGTTTTCATGCAGTAAGAAATGTACCAGTCAGTAAGAAATATATTGGTGTTTCTTACTAAAACAAAGAAAATCACAAAAAATGTTGATGGTATTCTTACTTTATACATTGCCTCTCTCTCTCTCTCTCTCTCTCTCTCTCTCTCTCTCTCTCTCCTACTACCATTCAGCTTTCATAAAGTGGGAAATATACATACATTCCTTTATACAACAAAGCAAAACATACATTCACTTAGCCTATAAAATTCTCTCTCTCTCTCTCTCTCTGTCTAGCTTTTATACAGTAAGAAATATATAGACATTCTTGTAACTTTTTTTCTTTTTTGGCTATTTTAAACATTGTACTATAAGTTTCACACATCCTGGTTTACATTTGCACTCCTTGTCTCTGTCTTGACGCACCAGCCAAGCGCACACACACCAGATGCTACACAGTCCCTTCCTTACACTCGTCATTCATGAGTCTATGCTGAGGAGTCCTGCATTAGAGGTAGAACATTGTAATCTCCTACCAAACTATCATATACATATTTAATCTCATAATGTCCTTTTCAGTGCCAAACTATCAATTATTTCTGCTTTAATCCCCTCAGGTTAAAGACAAGTAACCTCATTCATTGGTCTTGCTTCCACTGCATGACACTTCATACTCTTCTGTCCCTTCCTCTAATGGTGCTGTCCCTAACAAACACTACTAACACACAGTCAATATATGCACGTACTGTATACTGATGTAATTCTTGTATAAAACTCTCAAACAACATATAAAATATCTGTATAAAATTTCACACACAGCAGAGCTACAGAGATGTGTTACAAATGTGTTTTCCATTCTTTTGTGTGTGTGTGTGTATTTACCTAGTTGTAGTTTTACAGGGCCTGGGCTTTATGCTCGTGTGGTCCCGTCTCCATATCTACACTTATCCAATTTTTCTTTAAAACTATGTACACTCTTTGCTGATACCACTTCCTCACTCAAACTGTTCCAAGTCTCAACACATCTTTGCGGGAAACTAAATTTTTTAACATCTCTCAGACATCGTCCCTTCCTTAGTTTCTTACTATGCGATCTAGTGCTTCTAAAGTCATATTCTTCTCTCAGGATCAGTTTCTCATTATCCACTTCATCCATTCCGTTAATCAATTTATAAACTTGTATCAGATCCCCTCTCTCTCTGCTCTGCTCTCTGTGTGTGTGTGTGTGTGTGTGTGTGTGTGTGTGTGTGTGTGTGTGTGTGTGTGTGTGTGTGTGTGTGTGTGTGTGTTGCTAACTGACTCGCAAACATACACTTTCTTGTGATGTTTTTAGGCAAGATAATGTACACAATTTCATAAATCCAAAAGCTACAAAGATGTATCATAAATGTATATTCATATAGTGTGTGTGTGTGTAAGTGTGTGTGTGCATGTGTGCTGGCAGTGTGTTGGTAACTGACTTGGCTATAGGAATCTCTTGTGTTTACAGCTAATACTATTTACAAAAAAGTCTTCCCTTGTCTCGATAACTCAATATACAAAACAAAGAATCCTTCCATGTGTTTACCGATTAACATTATATACAAAAAAGTCTTCCTCACAGACTCAAAACATCAAGGAATTCCAAGTTTGTGGAGTGTTAACATAAATCTGGCACACACATTTCCTCAAGTCATGTTTCCAGTAAGACACTTCTGAATATCAAACATGATTAATATGAGACACTAAAAAAAAAAAAAAAAAAAATATATATATATATATCTATGGAGAGGAATTAATCATGAGCTCTTAGATAAATTGAACATATACATTTCCTAGTGGTATGTTTGGCAAGACTCTTTGAATGCTATATACTAAATGTGTCAAGAAATAATAGATAGAAAAAAAGAAAGAGAAAGCAGTGAGTAGTTAATTATGAGCCTTTCAATAAATCAAGTAAATTTCCTTGTTTGTTAAGATTTTTTTTTGTTTCTGAATACCAAATGCATCACTCTTCCCGAAAAAGAATCCTAAAGTTAAGAATTCGCAATGAGCTTTTCACACAATCACGCATACACACACACACACACACACACACACACACACACACATCAACATCTTCCAGCCAGCAAACACCGCGTAGTGTAGTGGTTAGCATGCTCGACTCACACTCGAGAGGGCCGAGTTCGAGTCCCGGAAAGCAGCGAGGCATATGGGCAAGCCTCTTAATGTGTGGCCCTTGTTCACCTAGGTACAGGATGTAACTGGAGGGGTTGTGGCCTCGCTTTCCCGGTGTGTGTTGTGTGTTGATGTGGTCTCAGTCCTACCCGAAGATCGGTCTATGAGCTCTGAGCTCGCTCCATAATGGGGAAGACTGGCTGGGTGACCAGCAGACGACCGAGGTGAATTACACACACACCAACATCTCCCTGTAATATATCTCTCAGCAAATAATTTCTCTGATAAGCTTTTAACATGAATAAATAAAATAAAAGAAAAAGAAAAGATAGAATACATGAATGAACTGATCACACACACACACACACACACACACACACACTCAAACATATCTCAAATAACACTTCTCTTTTTGGCAATTTTTCCTGAACAATATCAAAAGTGGCACTTCACAAATAACATGGAAAAAAAAAATTCTTCATGTAATACAATGGCACAGAAAAACAAACAAACAAACAACCACTCCACATATACTCTGGACAAAGGTCAAAGGTCAGTGTTCTTGAGAGCTAAGTGGCTAATGACCTCTAATGACTTAATCTGACCTTCCATGATCCAAAATGTTAAACCTGACACACTTAAATAATCCTTAAATTCTGCCCTGCCACTTACATGATCTCACTCTGACCTGACACTAGAATAACCTCACCTAACCTACCACATTCTAAGAAACCCCAAACCTGTCCAAACCTCTCCCTTCAAATACACATATGACACTGAAAAACCTCACTTTCTTTCCTTCAATAACCTCAACAAACCTCATGACCTCACTCTGACCTGACACTAAATTAACCTCACCAAACCTATCCCAATGTAAGAAGCCCTAAACCTCTCCTTTCAAACACACATATGACACTGAAAAACCTCACTTTCTTTCTCTCAATAACCTCATCAAACCTCAAATGCTCAAATAAACCCAAGAAATTGTGCTAACACTCACAAAATAACCTCAAGATTTCATTTCCTTTAACCTCCACACACTTGAGTAACCTCACCAACCTCACACACTCAAATATGCCCTAAAAATTTGCCTAACACAAATGAACTCAAAAACTTCACCTCAACACTCAAATAATCCTAGCAAATTGTCCTTAACACATCCATATAACCTTTAAAACTGCCCCAGACGCATTCAAATAGCCCTAGAAAATTGTCCTTAACATACCCAAATAACCCTAAAAATTGTCCTTGACATCCCCAAATGACCCTAGAAAATTGTCCTTAACATATCCAAATGACCCTAAAACTGACCTAACTGACCTAAATGAACCCTAAATTTAACCTCCCACTCATGTAACCGCAGGGTTAAGCCATCGCTACTCCCCCGTGCCAATCACATCCCTGGACTCCTGCATCATGAAGACGGCTTTTTCCAGGGCGGCAAGGAAGGCGTAGGCAGTGGTTGTGGCATCCGATGGGGCCTCCAGGGTGATGTCCTGCATCTCCTCCCCAGCCAGGCAGTACTGCACCAACAGGCCGCTCACCAGGCAGCCCCCAGCCGTGTCCTGGCAACACCCCACTCACTCAAGATTTGTAGATTTAGTGGTGTACTTATTGCTATTGTTGTTGTCATTGCTATTTCTTTTTATATATCATGTGGGGTTTTTACGGAAATTTATAGACTAAAGGAGATATCTTTTATAGGTACCTCCTATCTGAAAGCCCACCCACTAGGAAACTATAATCCTGAGTTAGAAAGCTCTTCCTACACTCAGACCATGGCCAAGATTTGAACCAGTGCACTAGGAGACCTCTCATACCTAAAAGTGCATGTGGTTCCTCTGTACCATGGCAACCACTCCCTAAATTCTTTCCTTTTTCTTCCTTTATGTGCAGTAAGAGGTACTTTTTTTTTTTTTTTTTTGTAAGAGGTAAAACTAGACAAGGGAAACAAAAGCCATACAAAAAACGCTAACGGAATGAAAAGAATGAAAAAAACAAAAAATAAAAGGTCGACTCAGGTGTCAGTCCATGAAGTCAAAACGGTTATCCAAAACTGAAGGAAGTGTCTTGAAACCTCCCTCTTTAAATGGCAATTCCATGGCAGAGCTGTACTTTTGTTTTTTATCCTTTCTGTAACAACTTCTTACTTTCCTGTGGTTGTTTATCTCACTAACTTTCTATTTACACTGAATTGACTTGATGTTACAACTCTTATTGCTTCCATGATTACCTCAGTGAACACAAAAGAACTCACAAACAGGAGCAGGCAGGGACCTCAAGACTCTACAGGTAAATACTGCACATACTCAGGCCTCACCAGTACATATGCAACTTACAGGTAAATACACATTCTATATTTACAGGAGCATGTTTATGGATTTTTAGTTACAGTGGAGGAATAATTTGTATCAACTTGCATCATTGCTCGACAAATGCATGTAAATTTTGGTTGCATAGTAAATTTTGTCAGCTGCGTTTGTGAGAGAAAGTTATGTTCTTGTCATGAGTCAGGAAGAGAGTAAAAGCACAGAAACACATAAAAACAATAAGACACAAACCAAAATCATTCATGTGTGATGGTCATTAACGCTGCATTATTCACAAGGATCATAAATAAAACTTGTCCATGGTGAGAAGAAAACAAAGGAAGAACATAAACACATATGCATAATAAACTCAAGGTCAACTTATTCAATGGAATCATATACACAACATGTCAATGCAATAAAAACTGTAACGAAAATGATGAGAAGGAAACACGAGAATGATGAAGATAAGAACATAGAAAAATATTGTCATTGCTTTCTGCTTCAAAACAACAATGATACTGATGAAAAGGGAGAGAGAGAGAGAGAGAGAGAGAGAGAGAGAGAGAGAGAGAGAGAGAGAGAGAGAGAGAGAGAGAGAGAGAGAGAGAGAGAGATGAAAACAACAAAGATAACAAAACAATGATGATAATGACAAAAAAAAAAGAAAACCCAAAGACTCACAAAATACACAAAACAAATACACCAATAAATAAACAAATAAAAACTTACAAATTCAAAATAAAGAAAACTTAGCTTACCTGGTTTTTTCTCTCCACCTGAAGGCTCGTCAATCTGTGCAGAGGGATGCAGGTGGGCGGGTCAGGTGAGTTAGGGTCTCCAGACAACATCAGGAAGCGATGGTCGGGGGAGAGGCGACAGTGGGCCAAGTTGGGGTTGTCGCTGCCCACACACAAAATTGCCCCTGCAGAATTTTTAGTGATCGGTAGAAAATATTGGTTACAGATTTTGCATTGCTGTGTCATTGCCAAAATACAAGAGTACCCTGCAGGAGTGTGGGATGTGCGTGTAACCTAATCTAACCTAGCCTAACCTAACTGGTGGCTAAATAAGTTATAGGTTATGTTTTTCTTGTTTTTCTTGAATACCTAAAGGAAAAGATGTTCCTGTATGTGTGAATTATTATTGAAAGATGAAGAAGTGGCTATATATCTTGTTATTCTTAATTTTCTTCCTATGTGAATATCTGTATCATGATTAGTGACCCGAAAATTAATTTTGCTTCCGTCACCCTTGTTGTGTTGCCTGAGTTAGCAGAAAGCCACTCACCCGTCACCAAGTTCTTGAGGTCCTGGCTGAAGAAGATTTTCTCCTTCTGTGTGGTGTTGGCGCAGGAGGAGCACAGCCTTACGGGGTCCAGGAAGCACATTCTGGGTAGCTCCATGCGAGTGTCACAGCACGCCGCACAGCACACTCGCCCACACCTTCGGCAGTGGTGCTAGGGGAATAGGAGTGCTGTCAGGGCAAAGCTAACCAAGAAAGAGAGTGAACAAGGGAATAAAGAAGAAACTGTGCATCAAGATGGACAATTTGAGGTGGTGACACTGATATAACATTCTTCTGTGACAGGTTATGGATCTGGGCCAAACATTCACGAAGGTCTCAAGATATTCACTCTATTCTTTTGGCTAAATGTCTTGGACTTGCTTGGGAACTGGCATCTAAGCGGGCCTTTTTTATTTAATCGTTTTTATTGCTCCTCTTACATAGAAAAAGATGAGCGAGTGAGTAGCAGAATCAATCTCCTCTACAGAGCCCCTGATTAAATTAGGTTAGGTTAGGTTAGGGAGGTTGACAGGAAGCAGGAAGTAGAGGCCCTGTTGGGTTAGGGAAGTCAAGGGTGGTGTAGCTCCCTGCGATGTTAGGTTAGGTTACTCATATTCTTACCCGTCTCTTGAGGAAGTCGAATTTTTCCTTGCAGTCCATACATGTCGGGCTCTGTAAATCACAATTGCCAAGTGAGTGACAAACTGAAACACACACACACATCACTCCAACCACTCTCTTACTCCTGCCTTAAATTATTCATCTATTATCTGTATGTGACCCTATTCCATCTCCATCCACTCCCACTCAACTCACTAGTCACCTCCATCTCTCAGAACACTCCCACCTGCTTCTGTGTCACATATCAACCAAATTTCACCACTATCTACAGCTCTTAACCATCCATCTACTACCCATAGCTACATGACCTTTTCCCAGTTCTATCCCCTCCCACTCAACTCTGGCCATCCTCGCTTCTCAGGACACTCCCACTGCTTGTTTAGGTCACATATCATCCAAATTCCACCACTACCCTCCATCTACCACTATCTACAGCTCTTAACCATCCATCTACTGCCCATACGTGACCTTATCCCAGCTTTATCCCTCTCAATCAACTACGGCCATCCTCGCCTCTCAGAACACTCCCACTGCTTGTATGGGTCATATATCATCCAAATTTCACCACTATCTTCCCTCCACCACTATCTACTGCTATTAACTATCCATCTACTACCCATACGTGACCTTTCCCCATCTTTATCCCTCTCACTCAACTATGGCTATCCTCGCCTCTCAGGACACTGCCACTGCTTGTTTGAGTCACATATCTAACATAATTAATCACTACCCTCCATCTACACCTCTGAACTATTTATTACCCAAACGTGACCCTATTCCATCTCTATCCCCTCCCACTCGACTCTCTCTGGCCACCCTCGCCTCTCAGGAACACCCTCAACACACTCCGCCTCGAGCCTCGCACCCCCTCACCTGTTTGTCTGGTATCCATTCTGGCTCCTTCAACTCAAAGGGACTCCTGCCACACTCGCTCATGGGCACGATCCTCAGCCCAGACTTAGAGCGGAGGAGCCTCTTCCCTGGCGAGGACGTTGCTGCCATGTTTAGGGACTTTTGAGAGCAGTGTTGCCACGCTTCCATGACTAATTTTCCCTACAGCCAAGGTGATTTTCCCCTACATTACCCTACGCTCACAAATCGTGATTATATACTGAAATAAAGACTACACATGCAAAAAAGAAAAAAAAATGTTTACTTACATGCTTAGCAGGTTGATGATGATTATGAAGATTCTTGTGCTTCAACGAACATAGCATTTTCATCTTTATCCGAGTATTTTGAGAAGTACCTTGTTCTTGCACTTGAATACCGCTTACACAGAGAAGGGGTCAGGGCAAAATTTGATAGAAATCTCTCGTATGTTTTAATTATTGATTCCAGTGTCTTAGTCGATAACTTATTTCTAAGTTTTGATTTGTTGTTAAGTTTCGAGAATGTTCTTTCAACTTCTGCTGTACTTTGGGGTAATGCTGTTACTCTCAGCATGAAGGTTGATAGTTGTTCATATGAAGCTACTTTTCTCATTTCTTTCCAAAACTCCTCAATGCTCTTACTTTCCCATCCTCCTTTCTTCACCTCTTCATCAACTAAAATTGACCTCCATTGTCGATCAGTGATTTGTACATTAGCATCAGGAAGAAAACGTGGTAGCCTCTGAAACAAGACTGCTGCTGAGTTCACTTCAGCTTTATCCTTCAAAATGTATTCATGGTTAACGTCTTTGAGTGCCGCAAAAACTGGATCCACTAGATTAATCCTTTTTAGAATTTGACAGCATGCAGTTTTGTACCAGTTTCTACACCGTGAAAGAAAGCTCCCTCTTTCGTGTGGCTTCAGTTTTGACAGGGTTTCGCTTGCAAGTATCCCAGGATAGACTTTATCCAACTGCAACCAATTTGATTCAAAATGGAAAAAATAAATGGAGGTATACTTAACACATTCTAACTCCCGACGTGTCTACAAAGTAATATCCTCTTATATTAAGAAATGATGGACTGTCTATGTAAGCCATATTGAATTTCAGTTGAATTTCAGTCGTGCCATATTTATTTTCAGACTTGTAAATGCTATAGTTTCTTAATAGTATTGAGAGGAATGTCACTAACGGGATCGAATCCAGCCGTACTGGACACGAATCGTCGAGTCAGGTAGAGAAAGGATAGACACGTATCAGACTCGTCACTCTCTCTCTCTCTCTCTCTCTCTCTCTCTCTCTCTCTCTCTCTCTCTCTCTCATTTTGATTTCGTGTATGAAATTGATTGACAGTTGAAAATTTTTAATTTTCCCCTACATTCCCCTACGATGAGGCGATTTTCCCCGTAGGTATCCCCTACTCCCTACAGAGGCCTAAAATCCCCTACCGTAGGGGATTTCCCCTACGCGTGGCAACACTGTTTGAGAGTGCCGAGGAGGACTTCTGATAGGGCCGAGTTCGGGTCGTGAGGATGCCGAGTTTTGGAAAGAGAGAGCGGTCAGTTTGTTAATATTCTGCCTTTATCACTGGAAGCTTGGTCAGAAGGTGTTTTTATTTTCCCAGCTGTGGCCTTGAGTGGTGCCTGCTGGCCTTTACTAGCTTAGATGCCAGGTAATGCATTAGTGGACTGATTTACGGGGCGGTTGTAATGGTATGACACATTTTCGCTATTTGACAGGTCTGCTAATTGGCTCTGACTCTTATCTGACAGAGAGGTGTGAGGGTTGTGCTTGGACTGATAGGAATGACAAGCGGTACATTAGTAAAGATGACATGTAAATAATTCTGGCACTATAACTGGCACCTCGCTAACGGTGGGAGGGGGAGTGGCATGTTTGTCTGTCGGTCAGTCTGCTTATCTACGAACTTTACTTACTTTTCCTGTAAATGTCGTATTCCCAGTACATACAAATCAGTAACACTTAAATGATATACACACATCCGCTGAAACAAGACAAGTGGCACGCACTACATATACCATAGCTAAAGAGATTGTAATTACTTCACTCGTGTCTCTACTACGCATTATTTCAAACACGTATTTAGTTGACAATTCAGTGCCTCACGTAAGTTGTCCTGGCACCTCGATTGAGTGGCACTGTCTGGGAAAGTATATGATGCTGGAGGAAGGACACGTGTGAGAAACTACTATATACGTGTTATCAATTGACGCCTTTTTAATCTAAAATGCTGCGATAAAAGACGAAAAGATTATACATGAGCTGGAATACACTAAAATTCAAAAGGGATCCTAACCTCACCGTACCCAATCTCTGAAAAATAAGCAGAATATATTGGGATTATACCAAGAAAAGTATTAATAATCATTGTTATTAAAACTATTGCCTTTTCATAATATTTCTAACACTCGGGTATCGTACTGTACATGATATTGAAAAGCCTTGAATACTGAGGCAAATACCAGGTAAGCCGTTCATAACCACACTTCCACCTAGCGCTCCAAGACCTTACAAGGATATAATCAAAATGTGCAGATTTCTAACACTCGGGTTTCGTACTGTACTATTAAAAAGCCTTGAATACTGAGGCAATTACCAGGGAAACCAAGCAAAGCCACACTCTACCTAACGCTCCAGGATATTACAACAACAAGGATATAACCAAAATGTGCAGATTCACTAAGGAAACAAGCCCGGTACCCTGAGTCACTCCACAGCCCGGCCATGTTTGGTGTATTTGCTCAAGCCACGAGGAAGCTGCAGAGTCACTCCAATGCTGCCTTCCTTGTTATGTGGAGGAAGACACTACGGGAACCTTAATATACGTAATGATGGCAGATATGGTGACAAATAAGTGTGTGTGTGTGTGTCTCGACTCGGTTGCGTAACACACTCCCCGCGAGATTGCGTTGAGTTCAGTGTGTGTGTGCGTGTGTGTTTCACTGTTTGATCTGATCTGCTGCAGTCTCTGACGAGACAGCCAGACGTTACCCTACGGAACGAGCTCAGAGCTCATTATTTCCGATCTTCGGATAGGCCTGAGACCAGGCACACAAAACACACCGGGACAACAAGGTCACAACTCCTCGATTTACATCCCGTACTTATTCACTGCTAGGTGAACAGGGGCTACACGTGAAAGGAGACACACCCAAATATCTCCACCCGGCCGGGGAAGCGAACCCCGGTGCTCTGGCTTGTGAAGCCAGTGCTCTAACCACTGAGCTACCGGGCGTGTGTGTGTGTGTGTGTGTGTGTGTGTGAAAATTAAAAATTATCTTTATATTTAAACAAATCTAATAAACAAAGTTCTGACGAGGAATAATATCAGAGAGAGAGAGAGAGAGAGAGAGAGAGAGAGAGAGAGAGAGAGAGTACGTGTCCAGCAACTACTGTGGTAATTGATAAACATACTCGTTCTTTTCTTTTTTATTCAAAACTTATCATACCGTGTTCCCTTTACAAGTTCTTCGTTTGCGTCGCCTTCAGGAGCTCGTAAAGAGACAGAAAGAGTCAACCTCAAGTAACAGATATTGGTAATTCTACGTATACGTGAATGATATTTTTTCTCTTTTATTCGAGACATTTCATATCGTGTTGTTGTTCTCTTTACAAGTTCTACATCTGCTCGCAAAGAGGAAGAAGGAAGAAACATACTTGAGCATTAGGTATCGTACTTGAGAGAGAGAGAGAGAGAGAGAGAGAGAGAGAGAGAGAGAGAGAGAGAGAGAGAGAGAGTGACTGGTGAGTAGAGTTGTTGAACTATCACTACAATTATGAACGTACTGTTGACATTCGTGATGACTTCCACTAGAGCCTGTTAAAGTGATTGAGACGAGGCATTAAATGTTGACAAAATTCATTTCTACATTTTCAAATCTCTTCACGATAGACAATAATAGTTGTTACATCAAGTCATTTACACGCTTGCCCATACCAATCACTTCCACTAGAGCCTTAGATGACAAAAACAAGGTAATACGTGTTTGATTATACACTTCTACACTTACAAGTACTTTCATAACTCTTAAACCATAAAATCTATCACATCAAGTCAGTGGCGTAGCTAGGAAGTATTTTTGCTGCCAGAGACGGACCGCTGTCTTCCGCTTATATTAACGTGGAGCCCTTTGAAAGTATGGAGGAGCGCGGCAGAAGGGTTTCAGAGTGGGGGCGAGCCAGAGTAGACTGGAGCCGTGCGTGGTGGAGGCATGCAGTGCCTCCTGCCCTGTCTCCCACACACACACACACACACACACACACTGCTAAGATGATGACATTGCGAAAACAGACACAACACACACACCATTATCATCATCTACACAACTTAAGACAGAAGAACACACACACACACACTATAATTTTGTGTTTTATGAAAAACTGGCCAACACACACACACTATAATTTTGTGTCTAATGAAAAACAGGTCAACACACACACACAAACTGCTAAGATGATGACATTGCGAAAACAGACCACACACACACACACACACACTCACTGCTAAGATGATGACATTGTGAAAACACACACACACACACACACACATACACGGTATAACACAGTAAATCATGCTAAATATAGACAAGAGAGCCAGGAAGGGAAGGCAGCTGGGAGGTTCCCGCCATCGTGACGTCACGGCCTGGCCCAGTGAACTGATGACGTCACGGCCCTGGCCTGATCTGGCGGGCTTTATACGATACGAAGATAATTTAAAAAATGACCCCTCGAAAAAATGCAGCCAGGTCCAAATGCTTTACATATTCTGACTTGGCACAAACTTTAACTTATATCAAAACTATAAAGAGATTCCAAACCCAAGTAATATTAAAGATTTTTTAAAAGAACTATAAATAAATTGTTGGAACCTTGTCCCCCATTTAGAAATATTGAAATTTCCTCCCCTTCTCACTTCAAATGAATGAAACACACTTTAAAAAATACGAACAGTCTTTTCCAACACTATAGAGTGAGCTAGAGTCAGAGATTAAGAATTCACAAGGGTAACAACAAAAAAATTATTGGAACATTATCACATTTATAAAACAATTCTACTCTCCACTAATTCCAGAGACCAGGAAAGCGAAACACTTTAAAACACATCAACTATCTTTTGAAAACAATAAGAACTTGATACTGCCTCTAACAAAAAAAAATTCTGGATGGTACTGAAAATTTGGCGCCAAAAAATGCCCTTATTTAACACGAAAAACAACGCCAACAACAACATGAAGCACCCCACACACGCACGGAAAACACTTCAAACACAGCGAAATACTTGTAGAAAGCATAAAATCTTAGTAATGAGCACAAATAAACACTCCACGAATTAAGGAAAATTCTGGGTGGGCTGGGGTAGGCAATAGGCATAGCCAAGATGGCGGCCGGGTCGTGGGGAGTGTTAACCCCCTTGTACATCACTTAAACCTTCACCAAACTTAGACCTGGCCATGATGGCAATGTGTGAAAGCTGGATATGGAAGCTTAGTGACGCGGCAGCATGTTGTGGCAAGACAGACCTATAATACTACTGATAAATAATGGGATTCAAGTTGGCGGCGGGGTCTGTTTTCGGGTGGACACCTCCCTCTACATCACATAGAAAAAACCTTCCCCAAACCTAACCTGGTCATGGCGGTATTTCTAAATACTGGATATGAAAGCTTAGTGACGCGACTGCTTGTTGAGGCTAGGTAGCTCTATAAAAGTGAGAAATAAGGCAGGTCATGTCTGGCTGGCTGCCATCTCAGTCGTTTTGTTTTCAATGATTAGCGGAATATTAATACAAAAAAGCAAAATGGCTGGCAAATAAAATCGAATGTAACCAAATAATGAATAATAAAACTTAACCTCCTCACCTAGACCTTTACAAATGGCACGGAAGATATTTAATGATTTTTCCAGAGTTATTGTTTGGCTGTGACTCGCCTTAAAAGAAACACCGAGACATGGAAAAAGCTGCGTCACCTTGATAACGTAGTCCTTTCTCTGCTGTTGTGCTTTCATGGCTTTAGTCCAGCAATAAGATTTTGAGACGAAAACAGCAACGCACTCTTCTTAGTCAGAAAACCTTGAAAACACTCGCGATATCCCGTACGTGTCACTTCCAACAGAGCCTTTTGAGTGTAGAAATCCTGTTAGTATGTCACTAGAATCGTAAAGATAATTTAAAAACCCCGTGTCAATTTAACCAGAGGTTTTTAAATGTAGTAGTAGAAGGTAACCGCACACCTCCTGCCGCCACGAAAGAGTAGGAAAACCTGAACTGGAGGGAGGGTGGGACCGTGGGAGTGGTGGGCGGGTGGTGTCACTGCCTGGATCAGCGTAGCAACGGTACCTCTATTAATTAACCAGCTAATTATTGGAAAAGAAAGTGGTATTGATACTAGTGCATAGATCGGTAGCACAACTTATCCTGTATTTATATTCATAGTAATACCAATGATATAAGTAGGTATAAAGTAATGTGAATCCTGTTGGTTCCTGGACAGCGCGCGTTATCTATTAGATGGCATTTTGATCGGGAATGTGTGAACGAGGCTGTGGCTTGTTACTCTACGCTTGTTTCTCGTTAATCCAGCAATCATCAAACAAGCGTAACCTGTGTGTCTGCCTGTCTCTTTCCTTACACCTGAGGGAATCATCACGTGTGTGTGTGTGTGTGTGTGTGTGTGTGTGTGTGTGTGTGTAATCTATCACCGCCACCACCATTGCTACTATTATTATTACTACCATTACTACTCTATACCTTCTATTACCACTACTACTACTACTACTACTACCACTACCACCACCACTACTACTACCACTACCACTACTACTACTACAACTACTACTAATACTACTACCACCACCACCACTATCACCACCACCACCACTACTACTACTACTACTACTACTACTACTACTACTACTACTACTACTACTACTACCACCACTACTACTACTACTACTACTACTACTACTACCACCATCAACACCACCACCACCACCACCACCACCACCATTTCAGCCCCCGATGGTGGTTGCGTGCGTTATCATTATGTTTTGAATATGTGTGTAGGCTTAATTATCAACACCACGTACAGGCCTAATGATGCGAAGATGACAACTGTAAGAACCAAAAAGTGTCACCCCAAAAAAGTGCCACCAGGTCAGACCCTCCTCCCACCCCTCCGTCCCCCGCTAGCTACGCCACTGCATCACGTTATCTACTCACCTAACCATACAAGTAACTGTCTATGGAGCTTGTTGGTTGATGAGACGAAGCACCAAATGTTTGATAATGCATCTTTACACTCGCAAATACTTCCACAACACACAAACCATCATAACTATCACATATGCACAAGATTACCATTAAGTACACAACTGCTGGTTCGTGAGAATGTTCCCCTGTACACTGACATTACCCAATCAACTCTACAAGTGTCCATACCCGAGCTTAATGACCCTCAAAATTACTATATTACATCCTATACTTACATGTACACTAATACTTAATCAATCTTACGGTATCTTAGAGCTAGGACGTGCGATAATATGACACACAGACCACTCAGCGGCCAACACTAATGCGATCATTTTGAGGTAAGCTTGGGTAGTGGACAGGCAGAGATGCAAACACAGCGGGACACTTGCTTCGGATCGCCAGCTGGAACCACATTCTGAAACACCTCTTTGCAGCACCTCCACTATTTTCACAAGGCTCTCGTTGAAGTAACACGGGTTTAAAGGGTGTTTTTATTGTTCTAGTGACAGATTATCAAGATTCCTTCACTATTAAGAGGATAAACACCCTTAAGAACCCGAGTCCTTATCTCCGTGGGCTTTGAAAATAGTCGTAGTGAGAGAGCAGTGTGTTTCAGATTACAAGTCCAGTACTGCTTCAACCTTACTTAACTTAACAACCACACGTACATTAAAACCTTTGATCACAGTTCCTCCTCAGACCTTCCTGCTTCAGTACAACATTCCAAACCACTCAGTCTTACATCCATAACAACACACAGTACATACAATCCCTGATCACAGTTATTACTCAGACCATCAGCATCACCTTTCATTCCCTTCCGTCACCACTGGAAACCTGTCTCTGTCCTTCCTTCCTCCTCCTCCTCCTCCTCTTCCTCTTCTGGCAGACCGAGGCAGAGCAACTGGCAGACAGACGTAAATTGACCCATGAAAGCGCTGAATTTTTGTGACTTGGGTGACAGCTTGACGCAGAGGAGATACACAGGGATCCCAGCCAGGCAGATACCGATAGCGATGCCAAGTTCCAAGGGGCGCTCCACCACAGGGAACACCACCAGGAATATGGAGACGACGAAGAACAGAACTGCCACCCACAGCCATACCTGAAGGCAGAGATGGATTAGAAAAGAGATAAAAGAGAGATTGATTAGTTTACGTAGAGGAATGGATAGATGGATGTAGAGGTAAACTTTTTTTTTTTAGAGAACCAGCATCAAGAGGACCTTTTTTTTTTTTTTTCATATTGTGTCGCCCTTGGCTGGCTTTCTCTCCTACATAAAAGGACTACGAGGAGTGTAGAAACAGTGACGAACAGAACTGCTACTCAACCATACGTGATGAAAGAGATTCATTAGTAGATAAATAGACAGATAAAAGATAGCTAGAGCAATATAGAATTAGATATTAGAACACTTTTATTTCATCCCACTAGCACAAAAAATAACAAAAATCAAACTCACCAATAAATAATAATAAAAATATCTAATCCTCTTTTCTTTTCTTCTCACTGGCACACAAAACAAGGACAAGATAAGGACAAGATCACGTGTTCTCACCTTAATGGGCCTCTTCTTGTTGGGGTACTTGTATCGAAGCCAGAGCAGCGCCATGATGGACATGAACACAAACACTGACTCGGAGAAACTGACGAGGTTGATGAGGATGAGCGTGTCTGAGGTGGTCAGCATGCACAGAGTCGTGATTCCCTGTATGAGAGAGAGAGAGAGAGAGGTTAGGTAGTGGCATAGTAAGGTCTGTTTTCAAACGCGGTTCTTTCTCACCACAACTGATTTCCAAGGACACAGAGATGATTAGCCACGTTTTATGACTATTTCTCCTAGTAAAAATATAGAAATCTTGTTCATCTGTCATTAGAATCCGAGCTACAATTTCAGAACCCCGTCAAACTTCCACTAGAGCCTTTGAAAGTAGTAAAGGTGGTTTGCATAAGTACCTGAAAGATAAGAGCAGGGACTGGCGTGTAGTTCTTGGTGTTGATGAGGCCCAGAACTTGAGGTAGGTGGCCATCCCTCGCGCCCACGAAGAAGAGACGGGAGCAGGCGAAAATCAGCCCATTCAGACTGCCAAATGTGGACAGGGCGACGAAGAGAGGCATGGCGTACGTCACTACCCCTAATACCTTACTGGAGAAGGACTGGGGATGCGAGAGAATGAGAGAGAGAATAGAGTAACTGTACGTGTCTTTTGATGTTTCGTGCAGGGACAGTTGCACATCTTTTTTTTTAATGTTTTATGGCCAAGGGAACATAAAACGAAATAAAAGACCCACTGAGTTGCCAATCCCCTTGCAGGTCCGAGAGAGTTACTCCTAAAAGGGATAAATGTCATGAAATCTCCTTCTTATCTCCTTCAGTACTGGGACGCATTTTTTTTCTATGAGTTTTGGATGTGATTAGATGATTTTATTTAGATTAGCAAGCGTCTATGGAGGTCAGAAGATTAATGGCTACAGTCTACACTATTTTAATCCTCACGTAAGTTTCTGAAGCTGTGTAAAATCACCAAATAGTAAGCAGAATGAATATGAAAACGTGTCTTGGTACTGAAGGGGCTAAATGAGGACAAGTCATAGGAAGTTGGAAATACGGAAGCAGGTAGGGAGTTCCAGAGTATGCTTGAGGGTTTAAATAAGACCAAACTACTACTACTACTACTACTACTACTACTACTACTATTACTACTACAGTGTCGGCGGTTGAAGTTACGACCTGTAAAAGTGCGCGGAGAACATTTAAATTCTGAACGCTTTATATTCAAAACGCTCTAGTCTATCTCAAATATTACTACTACTACTACTGCTACTACTATACTGCTACACACACGTACACGCACACACTCACCAAGGCCACAGCGTTGGAGGAGAGGATCGCGTCAGGGTCCAGCACGGCGAAGTAAGCCACGTTGGTGAGGAAGTAGATTATTGTCACGATGGGAAGCGAAATGCAGATGGCTCGGGGAAGCGTCCTGGAAAGAGAGAGAGAGAGAGAGAGAGAGAGAGAGAGAGAGAGAGAGAGAGAGAGAGTTACGTCATTGTTGTTGTTGTTGTTGATTGGTTACTGTTTAAATAAGGATGTATTGTAAAGGAGAATAAATAAAGAGGATAATGTTGTTGTTGTTGTTGTTGTTGTTGTTGTCAATGTTCTTGTTATTATTCACAAAGTATTGTTTCATAAAAAAAAAATGTCAGCTACTATTACTACTACTACTACTACTACTACTACTACTACTACCACTACCTTTATTATTATCACTACTACTTTTACTACTACTACTACTACTACTACTACTACTATTACTACTTTTATTATTACCACTACTACTACTACTACTACTATTATCATTTCTACTACCACTACTACTACTACTACTAATACCACTACCACAACTACTACTACTACTACTACTACTACTACTACTACTACTACTACAACAACAACAACAACAACAACAACAACAACAACAACAACAACTACTACTACTACTACTACTACTACTACTGCTACTACTCACTTGTACGGCTCCTTCAGTTCCTCCACCACGAAGTTAAGTGTGTTCCTGTGGGCAGCAGAAAAAAACCTTAGCAATTCAGTCACTTAGAATTAATGTTGGTCGTCACTAGTATTCCTGTAATAGTAACGTGAATACAGCTAGTCTTTACTAATGCATCTTCTTCAGTCACATTTTATTACTGCTATCTAAACTTCCATAATAAAGGGCGATTGTTTCCCACTGTAGATTTATATAGAAATGGTTCGCAGTGGTACAGTGGAACCATGCGTGCTTTGGGGTCCGAGGGGTCTCCAAGCGCACGGGTTCGAATCCTGTCCACGGTCCAAATGTAGGTTGGGCTTCCTCACTCGGGGCAACGGTTTCCTAGCGGGTGGGCTTTGAGATAGGAGGTACCAAAATAGTACTCCCTTTAGCCAATAAATTCTCGTGAAAAGCCCACATGCTATTAAAAACTTATGTGGAGCTCCAAGTTACTCTATCCTTAGTAAATTATGAATAAATTAGACACTGAAATGGATGAATGAAAGGTATACTGAGGAAAATAAGAATAAAAATGTGCATTCCTATCTCAGCTTCTGCCGGTCTTTCCTTACCAGCCAGCAAAGGAGTTGAACTTAACCGAGAAGTTAGCGAAGGTTAGATGGAGGAGAGAGAAGAGAAAGGAAAAGGAAGAGAACGAGATTTGTGGACCCTCAATCGAAAACTGCCTTCTCTTTGCTAAAACAAGTACTGGTATTAGGTCAGTGTTCAGAAACTCTTTGGTCTCTCACCACAATTATTTTTCAAGACCACAGAGACGATTAGCGGGGTTTTAAGATCGTTTCTCCGGTTAATAATGTAGAAATCTTTGTCAGTCTACCTATAAAACCGTAGAAATACCTTAAAAACTCGTGTGAATTTAGATAAAGCATTTCGAAATAGTGGGGGGTGAAGCAGAGAAGTGTTTGAGAATACAGACTGCACGAGTAGGTAGGCACTGACCAGCCAGCAAAGGAGAAGAGACCCTGGTAGAAGGCTGTGGAGATGCCAGTGACGCTCCAGTTGGTATTGTAGAACATTTTCTGATAGTTCTCCGTGTGTCCCGAGGCGAGGTGGTAGAAGCCGGCGCCGATGATGAGGGAGAGAGCCAGCACCTTGCCAGCCGTGAACACACTCTGCACCGTCTTCGCCCATTTCACGTTAGCGCAGTTCAGCCACGTCAGGAAGCCTTCAGGAGGGAGAAAGATGGATAGAAGTGTGATGTGGTTAAGACTAATGGTTGTAATATGAGATGTGTGATTGGTGAAGATTGGTAAGTGTAATATAAGTTGTCTTCATAAGTAGTTTAGCCACGTCAGCCAGGAAGCCTTTGAGAGAGAGAGAGAGAGATAGGTGTAAGTGCATGTGTGATCTGGCTAAGAGTGATGGGTGTAATATGAGCTGTTGTCTTCTAGTTTAGCCACGCCAGGAAGAGAGAGAAAGAAATGGATAGAGATACGATGTGATTGAAATATGAATAGATTTAGTAGCTACACACACACACACACACACACACACACACACACACCACCTACCAACTAGTACTGTTACTACTACTGCTACTACTACTACTACTACTACTACTACTACTACTACTACTACTACTACTACTACTACTACTACTACTACTACTACTACTACTACTACTACTACTACTACTACTACTACTACTACTACTACTACTACTATTACTTCAATCCTTATTAGTCACCTGTATTAATTAATGAATTTTCCTTACATAAGAGGTTGATCTGCCTGAGGGGGAACAACAAATTGAAAAAAGGAACAAATGAATAGATAAATTAGTAAATAAATAACTGGATAAGTATGTAAGGGAATTAAAGACCCACTCAAGATGTTAGTCTGCAAAGAAAATGAAAAAAAAAAAACTAAAATAAAAAAATGAGAATAATTATCTTGTAACCTTAAAATTATGTCTCTCTCTCTCTCTCTCTCTCTCTCTCTCTCTCTCTCTCTCTCTCTCTCTCTCTCTCTCTCTGAAGATGTTAATTTTAAAGGAAAATGACAAAGTAACTGTAAATAAATAAACAAAAATGAGAATAATTATAACCTTAAAAACTACGTCTCTCTCTCTCTCTCTCTCTCTCTCTCTCTCTCTCTCTCTCTCTCTCTCTCTCTCAAGGCCAACACACAGACTCCCATCTATCAAGGGTCAGGGAGGACTACAAGGACACGCGCCCTGGCCACGAGGCGTTCCTAAGGGTGACGCTTGGGTGCCCGCCCGGTTACATAAAGGGCCGCTCTGTTTGTTGTGATGCCCGCCAGAGTTCCTTACCACTCTCACTACATAGACGCTGTAGAATGTAAGCTGCGTGTTGTTTACTTTACTGCAGACACTGTGGGGTGTTTTGGTAGTCGCTGTCATAATAAACACTTGCCTTTGTGACTAATATCAATGTGATTATTGCTGTTTCTACGTGTTACTGCTCCTTCTTCTCCTTCTTTTACTCCTCCTCCTTACCCTCCTCCTCCTTCTCCTCCTCCTTCCCCTCCTCCTTCTCCTCTTCTTCTTAATCCTTTTCCTCCTCTACTAGTGTTACTACTACTACTATTGTTACTACTACTACTACTACTACTACTACTACGGGTACTGCTACTACTGCTACAACTACTGGTACTATTACTACAACTACGTATTACTACTACTACTACTACGCACTACTACTACTATTGATATTTTACTACTACTACTACTACTACTACTACTACTACTCTAAAACTACTATTTCTATTACTTCTGCTGCTACTACTACTACAACAACAACAACTACTACTACTACTACTACTACTACTACTACGGACTAAACCATACAAAAATAAAACAAAAAGAAAATAAAGAAAAAAACAATAAATCATAAGCAAGTAAGAATAGAAAACACACCACCACCCACCACCACCACCACCACCACCACCATCACCACCAACTCACAGATCACCACGGCGGCCAGGAGTTTGGTGGGGATCTCTGGAATAACGTCGCAGTTCGGAAAGGCTGGCTTGGTGATGTAGGTGGCGAAAGTAAGAGCCATCACTGTGTTGGAGGTGGGCAGGATGAGGAGCAGGGTGACCCACAGGAAGAGGAAGGCTGGCAGGGGTCCGAACACTTCGTAAATGTAAGCATAGTCTCCGCCGCTGCGAGGAATGAGGCAACCTGAAGGAGTAGCAGAAGAAGGGAATGAGTATAAGTTATCTGAAGTAGGAACGGTTTTGTGAATTAGTGAACGTTACATACAAGAAAAGGAGAGGTGGGAAGGGCCATTATAAGGGATGGAGTAGCCTGAAGGAGTGGCAGAAGAAGGAATGAGTGTTTGTAAGTTATCTAAAGTAGGGAAGGGCTTTTTAAATTAGTTTACGTCAAGCACAGGAAGAGGAGAGCTGGGAAGGGCCATTATGAGAGATGAAGTAGCCTGAAGGAGTGGCAGAAAAAGGAAATGAGTGTTTGTAAGTTATCTGAAGTAAGGAAAGGCTTAGTGAGTTAGTTTACGTCACACACAGTCTCCGCCACTGCTAGGAATGAGGCAACCTGAAGGAGTAGCAGAAGAAGGAATGAGTGTAAGTTATCTGAAGTAGGGAATGGTTCTGTGAGTTAGTTAACGTCACACACAGGAAGGGAAGGCTACTGGGAGGAATGAGGTCAGGGTGTAGTTAACACGACGAAGGGGAAGACTGGGAGGGATGAGGCAGCCTGAAGGAGTAGCAGAAGAAATGAGTGTAAGTTATTTGAAGGAGAAGGGTTTTGTGACCTATATAATGTTACATACACGAAGGGGAAGACTGGGAGGGCCACTGAGAGGGACAAGATAGCATGAAATAATGGTACAAGAGAGCCTTTTATCTTTTTTTCCTAGTTAGTGTTAAAAAAATGGTTTTGTAGATTACCTGAAGGGCGAAGAAGGGCTGGGGTTTCTAAGTTACCTGGAGTGGGCTTTCAAAACTACCTGAAGGAGTGGCTGAAGGAAAGGTGAGTTTTGTGAGTTATCTGAAGGAAGAGGAAAAGAAAAGATGCGTTTTGTAAGTTATCCGAGAGAGAGAGAGAGAGAGAGAGAGAGAGAGAGAGAGAGAGAGAGAGAGAGAGAGAGAGAGAGAGAACGATTAAATTATAACATACTCTAAAAAAAAAAATAATAATAATAAAGAAAGGTTCCACTCACACAGTCTTGTTAGATATACATAGGATGGAATCAAAAGCTTTTCGTCTCATCAACTCTCCTCTTCTGACTATAACTGTCTTCAGCCTCTTTCTCACCGCCGAAATGTTGCATCTCTTTCTTTCTTTTATCGCTATTTTCATGCTAACTGTTCTACTGTTCTTGCTAGCTGCATGCCTCCCCTCCTCCTGCCGCCTCACTGCACAAGGCTTTCTTCTTCCTCTCATCCCTATTCTGTCCAACTCTCTAATATAAGAGTTAACCAGTACTCTCAATCATTCATACCTTTCTCTGGTAAACTCTGGAACTCCCTGCCTGCTTCTGTATTTCCGCCTTCCTACGCCTTGACTTTTTTTAAGAGGGAGGTTTGAAGACATTTGTCCCTGGCTTTTGGCTGATTCTTTAATAATATTTTAGGGAACTTGCTTTCAAGTGAGCCTTTTTTTTATGTTTTGTTGCCCTTGGCTAGTTTCCCTCTGGCATAAAAAAATATTAAATCTCTCTCTCTCTCTCTCTCTCTCTCTCTCTCTCTCTCTCTCTCTCTCTCTCTCTCTCTCTAATTTAACTACAAAATAATTAGTTTTAGTTTTGTAGGAAAAGCCTACACACACACACACACACACACACACACACACACACACACACACCTTGTCATAATCTCTCTCTCTCTCTCTCTCTCTCTCTCTCTCTCTCTCTCTCTCTCTCTCTCTCTCTTCACTAGGCCACAAGTTTATCACGTATCAACACGGAAACTACTGGGTATCGAGGTCACAGCCTGCCTCTTGTACTGAAGTCGCTACTCTCTTATTTAGCAAAGAGGCGACCACGTGATAGCCAGTGTCACGCAGCCACACACACGGACAGACAGACAGACAAACAGGGAGACAGTGTGGATAAGTAGATAGATAAATAGATAGAGTGAGAGATAAATAGATAGATAGATAGTGTGATAGATAAATAGAGTAATAGATAGGTAGAGAGACGGGCATACAAACATAAAGACGGATAGACAGATGAAATAGGGAGACAGACAGACAGACAGACAAGCAGACAAAATAGATATATAGATAACATAGAACATAGAATGACTCATGTAATTCTGCTGATAGATAGATAAAATAGATAAAAAGATAGACAAAACAGACGAATATAGAAACAAACACAGATAAAAAAAATGAAAGAAAAAGAAGAAAAAACACTATTCTGACACGAGAGAGAGAGAGAGAGAGAGAGAGAGAGAGAGAGAGAGAGAGAGAGAGAGAATATATCAAACTAACTCACCTAATTCAGCATAGCACAGAGCACCGACGAGAGACAGGATTCCAGACACAGCCCACACGATTAGCGCTACTCCAATACTTCCGCTAAACTGTAGCACACCCTTGGGAGACACGAATATACCAGAACCAATGATGATTCCTACTATAATCCCCACACCGTCCATCAAACCCAGTTCCTTCTTCAGTTTTAAGTTCCCTTCCTGCTCTATCAAGTTGTCCTTCGAAGTCGCGTGGGTAACATTGCAGTCGTCGTAGTTTTCCGTGTCACAGCTAGCGTAGTCTTCTGGAGGCGCCGTTGGGTTGACGTCCCTTCTTCGAGGTGCCATTGTGAAGGTGTTTCGTTGCGGTTCTGGTGTTCCTCAGGGTTTTAGCGTTAGTTTTGGAGTTTCTATTGTGATTTAAGGTAGTTTTGAGGTTTTCCTGCTAGAATATGAGTGGTTTTTTTAGTTTTGGGGTTCTATTGTGTTTTAAGGTAGTTTTGAGGTTTTACTGTTAGGTTATGTGTCTTTTTGAGGTTCTGGGCTTTTTCTTTGGGGTTGAAGGTTATTTGTGGGTTTTACGTGTTTTTTTAGGGTTTTCAGTCCTCTATGGTGAAGTTTCAGATTATCACAATTTATTTTTCAAGAATTGTCACGTGTTTTTATTCTTTACTGCGCGTCTGGGTGAAGTCTCTAAAAGCGGACTGTTTTCAAAGCCTACAGCGATGATTCGTCGAGTTGTCACAAGTGTTTCTCCCATTGATGATGTAGAGTCTCGTCACACTGGCACTGAAATCACAAAGAATGCATTTTAAAACACCGATAACTTCCACTACCATTTAAACTGCTAATTCCTAACTGCTGAATGCTTTGGTGCGCCTAAAATATAAACATTCCCATGTCAGAAAAAATATATTTTGAATTGTATGCCATGAATGGCAAATATCCAAAATGCAGTAATACCGAAGTTTTAAATCCATAAATAAATAAATAGAGCAAGAAATAGGCCTACAAAACTTCGTGGGCTTTGAAAAGCACGGGAACTAGTGACACGTCGGGTGCACTGTATGGTCCGGGTTGAAAGCTGAGTGGTACCAAGCTGGGCCGTTTTCTACGCTCTCTCTCTCTCTCTCTCTCTCTCTCTCTCTCTCTCTCTCTCTATATATATATATATATATATATATATATATATATATATATATATATATATATATATATGTGTGTGTGTGTGTGTGTGTGTGTGTGTGTGTGTGTGTGTGTGTTTCTGCGTATCCTACATGATACGAGTCTTCTGTACAGATGTTTTGTACATATATATATATATATATATATATATATATATATATATATATATATATATATATATATATATATATATATATATATATATATGTGTGTGTGTGTGTGTGTGTGTGTGTGTCATGAATCCTCTGTACAGATGTTTTGTACGTATTGGGTATGTTTGATACAGGTCTGAAGGGAAACGCGCCACGAAAATTCAAAACATTCCCCGCGAAAATTCATGATTACTTAAGCGATCGCCGCGTCACAGTACTCGAGGGGCGTGATTATATAAGCGATCGCCGCAGTTTAAGGGTTAATAGAATCACGAAAAAACACTTTTGGAAACTCACAACTTTCACCACGACCTCTCAAACAATCACTAAATTCTTGTAAACTCCAATTGCTTTCACGAAAACTACTGGAACTGCGAAAACACTTATGAAAACTTGGTAAACCATTGATAAATCTTTCTAAACACCAGTAACTTCTATCAAAACGCGTTAAACTACCACTGGGATACGAAAAACACATATGGAACCACGAAAACACCAATAATATCCATTGGAACCTGCCAAACTAAAACTAGAACCACGAAAACACACCAACTTCCACTAGAAGTTACTAAGCTATCATTGGAGCCACGAAAGCACCATCAACTTCCATTAGAATCTGTTAAATTATCACTGGAATCTCAAAAAACTTCAATAATATCCACTAGAACCTGCAAAACTATCACTAGAACCACGAAAACTTATCAAAATATTACTGAAAACCTCAAAACGTCAACATTGCCCGCTAGAACTTGCTAAACTATCACTGAAATCTCCAAAACACCTTCAACTTCCACTAGAACCTGCAAAACTATCACTAGAACCACGAGAACTTACCGAATATCACTGAAACCTAAAAAAAACTTTAATAATTCCCACTAGAACTTGCTAGACTATCACTGACACCTCCAACACACCTTCAACTTCCACTAGAACTTACAAAACCACTACTGGAACCACGGAAAACACACCCAAAGTACCTTCAGCAAGAGTCCAGTTCGAAGTGGTCGCGTCGAGGCACCGAAGTGATTGAGAAGGCAAGGAAGAGGCTGAGACTGAGAGAGGGACACAGACACACAGAGGGAGAGGTTGAGTAATCCCACACGCTAGAAGGTTACTTAAGGGTCCTTCTGCCACCACCACCACACTACTACTACTACTACTACTACCACTACTGTTACCACTGCGAAGGCTCTTGTGTTGATGTTCACTGGTACGAAAGGAGATTGTGGCCGACCTTGTCTGTCTGGGTGAGTGTCTGGTTGAGAGAGAGAGAGAGAGAGAGAGAGAGAGAGAGGTTACGTCTTATTATCCCAGTTTCTCTATACATCAAATCCTTTCTTGTTTTTTTTTTTTTTATGAGAATTGTTGCTTTTAGAGGTTGAAGATTGCATGCACAAACTAATTATAATTTTTACATAATTTTTGGTATTCTTGCATCTAATAGTCTTGATTTAACTATGAAGTGCATCTAATTTGTCCTTCTTTCTTATATTGAATTAGTGTATCTTTGAAAATGTCCTTGTTTGATGTAATTCTCTTAATCTATATCTATTTTTTTCATTTTTTTGTTTTCCTTTATAATTTGATCATTTTATCCTTTCTTAATTCATTTGTCCTTTCTTACTTTGCATTATGGAGCTATCAAAATTTTCTTGTTCATTTGATCTTTATTATCTCTATTCTTTCTTAATTTCTCGTCACTTTAATCTAATGTACATTTTTGTTTTTCATCATCTTATCTTTTCTTTTTTTTCTGTTATTTCTCATTTGTTCTTTTTTATTTTGAATCATGGAAGCTATCAAAACTTTCTTGTTCATTTGATCCTTATTATCCCTATCTTTCTTAACCGATCGTCACTATTTTTTTCATCATCTTATCTTTTCTTCTTTTTCTATTATTTCTCATTTGTTCTTTCTGATTTAGAATTATGGAAGCTATCAAAATTTTCTTGTTCATTTGATCCTTATTATCCTATCTTCATTTCTTGACTCTATTATTTGGTGTTCGTTGTTTTTTCATCTTATCTTTTCTTCTTTTCGAATATTTCTCATTTGTTCTTTCCTATTTTGAATTATGGACGCTATCAAAATTTTCTTGTTCATTTGATCCTATCTTCACTTCTTGACTCTATTATTTGATGTCCACTGTTTTTTCATCTTATCTTTTTCTTCTTTTTCTATTATTTCTCATTTGTCCTTTCTTGTTTTGCATTATGGGAACTATCAAAATTTACTTGTTCATTTGATCCTTATAATCTCTATCTCTCTTCATTTCTCGTGTCTATAATTTGATGTCCATCTTTTTCATCCCCTGATCCTTCCTTCGTTTTCTATCAGTTCTCATCTGTTCTTTCTCATTTTGAATAATGGGAGCTAGCAACATTTACTTGCTCATTAAATCATTATTATCTCTGTCTTTCTTAATTTATTGTCTCTGTAATCTGACCTCCATTTTTTTTTTTTTTATTATGTTATCCTTCCTTCTTTTTTCTATATCATGTGTCTGTCTATCAAACTTGACCCAACACTCAAGTGGGCCTTTTTTTTTTTATTATTATTATTTTTTTTTTTTTTGCCCTTGACTGGCTCTTTCTACATAAAAAAAAAAACTAATGACGAGACAATCTTTCGTGTACATTAATATCTTGCAGCTTCCTTAATATAAATGTTCTAATTACTATTCTATCCCTCATTTATCTTTTTATCCTTCTTCCTTTCTATATCATCCATAATATGTCCGCTAACCTAATAATTGTCACAGGGAATCTGATCTATAAATCTAATTCTTGTTGCTTATCCTTTGTGTTCCTGACTTCCTGTGCTCTCCTTTCTACTCTCTTTTCTTGGTAAATGTAGTGCAGTATTAGTAACTGTTATAACACCCAAGCTTCCTCTTATAACTAAATACATTGTCATTCTTTTTTTTTTTTTTTTTCCCCTCTATTCATCTATTCGTAATGCCACAAAGAGACTATTTCATAATTTATCTTCTTTATATAAATCCTTTGTACTTTCAACAGCTGTATATTTTCATTTCAACTGCACTTAATAGATTCAGATCACTACAATTAAGACAATTAACACAACACCTGAAGATGGAGTATGTATTAATCTATTCGTAATACCACAAACAGACCATTCAGTCTCACTCCTATATGAAACCCAATGTAGGGTAGACTGTACTTTCAACTGCTACTTATTTATTTATCTATTTTATTTATTTATTTTTTTCAGATCACAAAAAATTAAGACAATGGTGAAAAAAATGGAACAGCTTCGTCACCTTTACATAAACCAATCACTTTCACCACCTGTATATTTCCACTTCATTAGAGTGTTACAGGGAGAGGTCGAGAGAAGGAGAAACACGCAACACAACGCAGACAAACATCATAATGCGTGGAGGGATCATTCATTACAAGACGGCTCCTAAATATCCATCGATTCCTCCTCTCCTTTGCAAATTCTTCACTTCCAACGATATTAATACGAAAATTAGCTTCATTAGATCTTACAGGTTCCGATTAGTCTACGGAACACACTCGCAACACCAGAACATCAGTAAAGAACGTACTCCAACACCAGCAACCACCACCACGCACGGCACAGTCTCGAATACACTTGTCACTTCGTCCTTCTGTTTCTCTTGCGCACGCCACTTTGGAAACTTGGGTTTATATATATTTACACTTCAATGACACAGATCAGGTTTTTAAATACATCTTCTATATCAGAATACACCAAAATACGTATTTCTGAACACCACACACCGCGGACATTCGCCACAACACGTCACAGCCTCGTGTCCTAATATTTAAGACGAATCACACGCAAACTTGAAATATTCGTTCAAATCGCTTCTTAAGATACTCACTATACCAAAATACGACAAAAACAACGTATTCCTGGACACCACACACCGCTATGGACACTCGCCACAGCCACAGCACGCCACAACACACCACAGCACACCAAAGGCTCGTCTCCTAATGCTGGTTGAGGTTGGGTGCAAGATGCCTGGGCAAGGGTGACGGTGGGTTCAGCTATGACATGCCTCGTGCCTCGCTCTCCTATCTGCTGCTGCTGCGTGGTTGGTCCCTCAGGCAGTCCTTGACCAAAGCCACACACACACACACACACACACACACACTGGTTCTTTGTTGGTATTATGTGACTTAGGACAGAGGTTTCAAATATTGTGATGATGTGATGTGATGTGATGTGATGTGATGTGACTCTCTCTCTCTCTCTCTCTCTCTCTCTCTCTCTCTCTCTCTCTCTCTCTCTCTCTCTCTGCTTTTTTATTTCGAATTGAACTTAATTTGCATAAACGTCAATCTTCTCTTCTCCTCCTCCTCCTCCTCCTCCTCCTCCTCCTCCTCCTCCTCCTTCTTCTTCTTCTTCTTCTTCTTCTTCTTCTTCAGGCACGTTTAGGTAACAACGTTTTTTTCTTTTTCTTTTTGTTAAATAACCCGTTCTCTGTTCCCCGGTCAGTATCCTTCTCTCTCTCTCTCTCTCTCTCTCTCTCTCTCTCTCTCTTACACGGAATATTAAGCCGAAAATAAATGACCACAATATTTTCATCTATCGTCAACAAACAACCCCCCCCCACACACACACACTAAATAACAACGCTTTTTATACAGATCTTTTCTCAACTCATTCACTTATTTTCTACATAAACAAAACGCACTAAGTCAAAACACCACAAAAACATTCTCGTAGCAACAAACTATGCCATATACATACACACACACAAACACTAAATGACATCGCTTTTTAGTTCCTCTCTTAGCCTATTGATTTATTTTCTACATGCACAAAGCACGCGAAGTCAAAACACCACAAAACATTCTCGTAAAAGCACGAATCGTCAACAAATCACCACACACACACACACAAACACAAATAACAACGCTTTTTAGTTCCTCCCTTAGCCTATTCACTTATTTTCTACATACACAAGGCACATGAAATCAAAACACCACAAAAAAAAAAAAAAAAAAAACACTCCTGTAACCTAACCACGAATCAGATTTCCCTCGTTTTCTGTCAGTCAATATTTCTCCATGACTCGATCGTTGCCCTCCAGTGTTGTCTAGTTGTTTATGACCAGAACTAGGCATTCACTGGACGTCCTGATCTATAAAATGCCCTGCACTGAGTTTAGAAGATGACGTGTGTGTGTGTGTGTGTGTGTGTGTATGTTACTAGTTACTGTGAGGAAGTGGAGGACGAGAAGGGTAGAACTGAGGTGGTGATGGTGGGGGTGTGCGGATGTTTACTGGTTCGCCGGGTGGACTAGTAGGTGTGTGTGTGTGTGTGTGTGTGTGTGTGTGTTGGGTACCGGTTTGTGGAGGGAGGAGGAGGAGGAGGAACAGGGGAGATGCTGGAATCAAGTAGGAGGAGGAGGAAGAGGTGGAAGAGGAGGAGGGTGGGATGGTCTTATAGAAGTGTGTGTGTGTGTGTGTGTGTGCGTGTGCGTGTGTGTTAGGAACAGAAGTAAGAAGGAGGAAAAAGCAATATGACTTCACAGGAGGATATGAGAAAGAAGAGGAAGAGGAGGAAGAGACATTACCTCACACACACACACACACACACACACACACACAAGGTCAGAGCTAAAGTTACCTCATTTCCAACACGCCCCCTGTCGATCCTAAAACCTTCCTATCTCCCTTCATCTCCCTTACATCACCGTGTCTCTCTCTCTCTCTCTCTCTCTCTCTCTCTCTCTCTCTCTCTCCTTTTAGTTTGTCGGTACTCTTTTGAATCTTTACTACTCTCTCTCTCTCTCTCTCTCTCTCTCTCTCACTGGTAAATTCCTTGCCTCATGCTCTCAAGGTTCCCCAGTGGTTCGTCGTCCCAGGCTAACTCCTTCAGTACTGAGACTCGTTTTTACCTTGAGTTTGGGTCCGATTAGACGATTTTGTTGACACTAGGAAGGGTCTATGGAGGTCAGAGGATTAATGGCCACAGTCTTCACTATTTCAATCCCCACACAAGTTTCTGAAGCTGTGTAAAATCGCTAAATACTTTAAGCAGAATAAATTTGGAAGTGAGTTATGGTACTGAAAGGCTCAAGGCAGTTTTTTTTTTTCCATTTTTTTTTCTAGAAGTAGCGCCATGCAACGTAACTGCATGGGATAAATGAATAGATAAAGAATTCAGGATATGACCTTGGTGTTGTGGCGCCATATAGCTCTCTCTCTCTCTCTCTCTCTCTCTCTGGTGGTGTTCAAAAGGTTGGTTATAAAAAGTAATGTAAAAAATGCAACTATATATAGACACACAAACATATGTCGCAATATCTCTCTCTCTCTCTCTCTCTCTCTCTCTCTCTCTCTCTCTCTCTCTCTCTCTCTCTCTCCGTGCCCTGACCACTTCTAACGCATTGTACAGTATCAAACAGCGTGTGTAATTTTATATCCTAGCATTATCACATGTTTGTCTTATTAGCTCCGTTCGTCCTTGTGGTTTCCAATGTTTGTTTTTGTTATATACTTTTAGTTAAGGGAACAAGTGTGGCATTCATTAGTGTTGTACTAGTAGTAGTAGTAGTAGTAGTAGTAGTAGTAGTAGTAGTAGTGGTGGTGGTGGTGGTGGTAGTAGAAGTAATAGTAGCAGCAAGAGGAGGAGGAGGAGCAGAAGGTGAAGGAGGAGGAGGAGGAGGATGTGGAGGTGGAGGAGGGGAGGAGGAGGAGGAGGAGGGCGAGAAGAGTAGTAGCAGTAGTGGTGAAAGTAGTAGTAGTAGTAGTAGTAGTAGTTCTTGTTGTAGTAGTAGTAGTAGTGGTAGTAGTAGGTAGTTTAGTAGCAATAGTAGTAGTAGTTGTTGTTGTAGCGAAGAGGTTATATAATGTGATTAAAGAGAGAGAGAGAGAGAGAGAGAGAGAGAGAGAGAGAGAGAGAGAGAGAAAGTTATCATCACCCTCCTTAACAAAACACTAAAAACAAAATCAAACATTCTATCTATTCAACTGTTTATTTTCCTCATATATTTACAACATTAACTCTCACATTTACTTACTTATTGCTTCACTCACTCACTCGCTCATTCACTCTGTCTTTACACTCACTCTCCCTCGCCGAAGTCGTACCAAAACAACAACAAAGCCACTGAAAATTTGAATGGTAGCTATTCCCTTGAACTTTCACGTCATTTTAGAGCTTTTTCCGGTACTTTTACTGAATGGATCTTGTGCTTACTGACTGGAGACTTTGAATAACATGATAACTGTTCACTGGTTTATTAGAATCCCGTTTTTTTTATATGATTTTTAAGGGGTAGCGTGTGAGGCAGTATGAGTGAGCCAGCTGATCACCATTCCAACGCTACCAAACCTGCTGAATCCAACCCTACACACCCTGCACACCTTACCAGCCCTGTTCAGCCTAACCCTGCACCAAACAGAACCCCAAAGAACACCCCAGTCCGCCACCCCTGCCTGAACACCCCACCCAGTACTTCACCCCTGCTCCTCGGCGCTTCTTCCCTCACCAGGCCGGCCATACGCACCCCGCAGCCTGTCAGTCTAGTGGAGTACCTGAGAGAGGAGCCTAGGACACTGTATATTGACCCACACCTGTTCCCTTCAGGCTTGGAACCCGGGGATGTGGTGGAGGTGTCGGGTCCTGCTAACTGTGGTAAATCTATGCTAGCGCTCTCTCTAATTGCCACAGCTCTCCTCCCTGCTGTGTGGTGTGGCGTGCAGGTCGGCGGATGTGAAGCTGGGGTGCTGTATATCGACTGTGAGCAGCATTTCAGCATTTTCCAGCTTGTTAATCTGATGTATCGTAAGGTGAAGATAAGAGTTAAGTTGGCCAGGGGGGCTTTGAAGGAACACAGACGGAGTGGAGTAACAGACACGGCAGTTATCGCTAATATTCGTGACCTTACTGAACTTTTGCGATATAGCACATCCATTTTAAAGGACAAGATACAGGACATGGTGCAGGGGCGTCTCGAGGGCTTCCACTACATTGGCTGCCTTCAAAGTGCGCAGTACCCGATCGCTCTGGGCTCCATAGACGAACACCTGGCCAAGAACAGTGATGTGTGTCTCCTGGTGGTGGACAGCCTCTCTGCTTTCTCCTGGCATGACTGGATATACAAAGCCAATGGGAAGTTTGTGGAACTGAAAAAATATTACGATAAACTCCTTAGTGTTCTTCTGGCTAGCGTTAAGAAGTATAAGGTTGCTCTCATTGCCGTTAAACAAGCGCTGTTCCTGAAAATGTGCGAGGATAACCCCAGGAAAAGCGTGGAGGATGAGGAGGAGGTGCGGGAGGAAAGTGTGGTGTTGGATGATGATATGGAGGAAGGTGATGTGACGGGGAACATGATGGAGAATGAATACCTTGGCTACACGTGGGTTAGCGGTGTCACGTGTCAGGTTATCATGTCAAAGGTGCGAGTTGGCAAGGGCTTGTCGAGTGTTAGTCCAGGGAATAAAGACACAAAGAACGTGGATCTGAATAGTGAGGTGAAGCAGTTGTTCTCAGCGGAAGTGATAAGGAATAAGGAGAGTGTCAAGTTACAGTTTGTCGTCACCGAGGAGGGTCTTATGTGGCAGTAGGCTTTTATGTGTTGTTTTTGTATTGTTTGTCTGTGTTTTATGGATTGGCAGTGAGGTCTTTGTGTATTGGGTAAGGCTGGAGTGAGTATAGCATGTTTTTTAAAGTGAGTGTCAAGTCGACTGTCGATCTATCATGTTTTAAAGTTTTTTTTTTTTTTTTTTTTTTTTTAGTGAATAGCAAGTTTTTAGGTCAGACAAATATAGTTGGTTCTTGTACAGTCATTCTAATCTTTTTGAGAGTTATTATAGCAGGCTTTTAAGTGAGTGTAGCAGTTTATTCATTTATTTTATTATATATATATATATATATATATATATATATATATATATATATATATATATATATATATATAGAGATTTTTTTTTTTTTTTTTGCAAGTGTAGCAAGTTCTTGAGCCTGATAACTTTTCCAGTAAATTTAGCAGGTTCTTGTATGATCAGTCTAGTCTTTTCAGTTATTACAGCAAGCTTTTTAGAGAGTGTAGCAGTTTTTTTTTAGCAAGTTTAGCAAGTTCTTGAGCCTGGTAACTTTAATAAGGTCAGATTCAGTAAATTTAGCAAGTTCTTGTATGATCAGTCTGGTCTTTTTCAGATATTATAGCAAGCTTTTTAGAGAGTGTAGCAGTTTTTTGAGCAAGTGTAGCAAGTTCTTGAGCCTGTAAGTTTAGTAGGGTCTGGTTCAGTGAATTCAGCAGGTTCTTGAGTGAAGTGAGTCCTGGTTCTGATACATTTGAGGTCTCACTGTCTGTATATTTTATTAGTCATAGTTTGGATGTGTTTTACCAAGGCTGTTCCTTTTAATTTAGTACATGTTGAGTTGTATATATTTCTTATATTATTATTTTTTTTTTGTGTGTGTTTTTGTTTAGTGTTTCTTTATGGAAGTGATGTTGTTCTTGTTGTCTTTGTAAATGTCTTGATTTAGCAATTAATTCATGTGAGTTATGTTTTATTGTTTTTATTTATTTGTCCATTTATATATATTTTTTCTCATTTACTTTTTAATATTTTTTCATCCCTAAATTATGTGGTATTTAGTTTGGCAATTGATTTTATGGATATGTTTTCTAATCTCTCTCTCTCTCTCTCTCTCTCTCTCTCTCTCTCTCTCTCTCTCTCTCTCTCTCTCTCCAAAAGTTATATGTAATTGGATGGGGTAGTTAATTAATGTTATATTTTCCAATCGTGTTTTCTTTTTTGTTTAACATTCCCAAAAAATACAATTTGGAATACAATTAAAGTTTTTTTTTGTATCTTTCACCTTATTCAATTTTTATTTTCATTTTTATTTATTTTTTTTTCTACCATTTTTCCTCCCTTCCCAATGCACACTTCACCCACCTCCACTGGAATCTTGAACTACTACTCTTTCTGAGACATCTGTTCTTGTTCTTCCATCCCTTTCAAACATTGTCATGTGTAAAAATATGTAAAAATCTCGACAGTTTCCTTGAGCTACGCCTGCAGTGATGGCCCAGTGTGCTGTGCCCGCCACCCGCCACTGATGAACACCTTCAGGCGCCTCTCACTCAGATGGTCATTGGAGAGGTGAAGGAGTGTCTACCAATTTCCTGCAGCAATTCTCGAGTTTGACGCCTACGCTGCCTTGACCGCCTCAGCCCCAGCAGTGACAGCTCGCCGCCATCCCAGCGTGTGTTTACGTCGATCCACACCCAGGATTCTAGTATATTCCTTGATCCACACCCATCAGAGGCAGCCTGCACGTGCTCGCTACTGCCTCTTGATTCCCCACGATTAGATTCAGTCAGTGGATCGGTGCCAACTCAAAATTATTCAAGACAAATGATTTCTTAAGATTTGCTTGGTGTAAACACGAACGTTGTTGTGGCAGCGAGAACCAAGACTGTCCCAAGTCCCGTCTCCCTCTCCTACGCTCGTGCCTGGGCAGTGGGCAGCGTCGCACTGTAGTACTAATCTGTAGCTCAGCAGGCAGGGATGAGTGTCTCCGCGTGCCTGGTGCCTCTGCTCACCAAGGAGGAACACCTGCTGTGGGCTGAGAGGGTCAAGCCACACCTGCCTCACTGTATTTCGGTAAGTTGGGATTACGTGTACACTACTGAATATATTGCCTGACTGCCTTGTTACTCACCTGCTTTCTACTTGATTGTGTTAGTCTGAGTTTCATTAAGATAGGCATTCACTCTCGTACTTTGCTTACTCCCCTGGCTTATTCACTTGCCCTACTCACCTGATATACTCATTCACCTGACTGACTCATCTAAACCAGTTTGTGTTATGGTAAGACAGGCATATTTACTCTTGTGGTTGGCTTATTCACGTGTACCTGGGCACCACGAGGGCTTACCGACAAACCACGGACCACATTTGTATAAGAGTGCCTCAGAAGTGTAAAGTTAGCGTCAACTCTACCACTGAATTCTTAACCTTTCTGAGATATTCCTTCTAGCTGAGCCACGCCCAAACATTATACCTACTAGTGGTTAGAAGTTGCTCAATATTTTATTTTCATCATTTTCTTTCATGCAGATGCTGAAACAGTCCGAACTTTGCTTTCAGTGTTGTGAACTGTTACTCGTCACGGTGAAAAGGATAAATATAATTGTATTCTTTCGCCAACAGAGAGTTGTCAAAATTACATACCATTTAAAGTTTGTTTCCCAGTGCTGTGAATTGTTGCATATCACGGTGATAAGGCTGAGTCTGTATAGATTATGGGCCAGCACAGTCACACTCCCGGTGTCGTTTGGACTTGTACAACCACCAGAGTGAGAGAACGATCACTCCCCAACAGATTCACGAAGGAATTTGAATGGACCAAATTTGCCACCAGGCACTTCGTAGAAATTCTGAAGGAACATCCTTTCATGTAGAATGTGAAGAATAAGGAATAAAAAAAAAATCAGAAATAAAAGTTTGCAAACAAAACAATAATGATTAATTATTACCGTCCGTGACGAAGCACATCCTCCACCCACCCACTCCCCAACTCGCATTGCAGCTTTTTTTTTTTTTTTTTTTTTTTTTTTTTTTTTTCTTGTGTGTAAGCTCACATATTGGTTCAGCGTCACCCATGCCTCACAAGGCCGCGGATGATGGTGCACAGAATATATATATATATATATATATATATATATATATATATATATATATATATATATATATATATATATATATATATATATATATATTCTCCCTCTGTTCCCCTGCCAACAGATACACAACAACCTGTTGCAGCACGGACATGGCCTGGTGTGTCACGACACATTCTACGTGCTGCGGGACCAGCCACACTCAGCCACCGTGCTGTGTAGGAAGAGGTGAGACAGACTGGGCTGGTGAGGCTGAACGAGTGAGACTGAGTTAGTGACAGCTATTGTATAGATTGATATAATCTCTCTCTCTCTCTCTCTCTCTCTCTCTCTCTCTCTCTCTCTCTCTCTCTCTCTCATAGATAGCCCCTAACACACAGCACATCGGAATATTCTGCCTGAAGGAGGAAGTTGGCACTCTTATAGAAGCTTTGAGGTCTTCACCCGTGATTGACTGGGAAGACGCAAGGAAGACCCATCTCATCCTTCACCACGTGCCTCCCTACGCTGTCGAGCCCTTGGTGAGCCTGCTGCAGGAGAAGGGAGTGAAGGTGTGGTTAATGCCTTGCTTCACCTTCACCTATGACGTTCATCTGGACTCTCACACGCTCAGGTAAGGTGGTGTACGGCTGTACGTGTGTGAAGATAATGAAACAACAACAACAATCACCAGCATCTGTCAAAAGTACCCAAAAACAAAGCACAGCAAACCAAAACAAAAATCAGTGACTTGAAACTACAAAATCAGGGAGACCATACATTCGCAGGGTGCCAGCGGGGTTCCGTGTGTGCAGGCTGGGCAGAGCAGGCGTGCGTCACCTCCTGGAGAACGCCAAGTTTGGTGGAATACCCCTGGACCTCATGTACAGGATGGCAGAGGGCGTGCCTTACATAGGAGTGTACCAGGACCCAACCAGCACGCAGGACACGACGGTAGACCCAGAGAACCTTCCTGCCGCTGCTGACGACGAGGTACCAGTGGCTTGGATTTGCTCGAGTCCCACAGGAGCCGGGGCAAAGTTGATTACAGACGAGAGGTTCAGAAGACGTGGGTTTGGGAAGCTACTGACGACGACGCTAGCGAGGCGACAGGCTGCCCTCCTTGGTTTTATTCCCCATACGTTCGTTGAGGCGGACAATTCTGTCTCAAAAATGATGTTTGACAATTCACCAGGCTGGAGTATGACGCATGAGTGCACATGGATAACTAAATGTCAGGAGTCTGTGTAGCTGGGTGTTGCAGGCTGACTTTATAGTGAACCACAATATTTTCCACCAGCAGGCAACGGGGAGAGAAAATAACGTGTGTGTGTGTGCGTGTGGGGAACATAATTGTTTTTTTCAGTTATTCTTCCCTCTCTTCTTTATATTTTTTTTCTCCTCATTTTCCAAGTCAGTCTTTTTATTTAGTTATCTCTTCTCAGCTTATCCTTCTATCTATCTACTCCCCTGTATTCTCTCTAGTTTTTCATCCTCTTCCTTTCTCTATTCTCTCCATCATTTCCCTGTTTATTAATGTTAAAGTTTGATAATAAAAGGAAAGATAATCACTCGTTTTCTCATTTTATCTTATACCTTCTCGTGGCAATAGCTGGCAATGAGCTCTTCCAGCAAAAGTAATACGTACGTACCTTCAGTCCTTCACTATAGCGGCTGGGAAATCTATAGCGAGCCTATGGTTGCCTGCTGGTTGACGGTATCGAGCGAACTAAAGGCCCTATCACACTGGCCTATAATACGCGGAACCAGGAACATCCGCTCTAGATATATGGAACTTGCCCGGGATTAGCGGAACCAAGTTGGGATGGCTTCATATCCATCCCGGTTCTCCGTATGCTATCCCAATGGAAAAGTAAACATGATATATGTAATAAAAACTTTTCATTTGAACTAAAAAGAATGTGACTAAATTTTTCATATTGGAATATTAAATAATATTTCATCAATTTAGAAAGGTAAAATATATATATATATATATATATATATATATCATGTCGATAGTTTGGGCTCATGGCAACCACCTCTGCCATGAGCCATCGCGCACGTCTCAGCTTTTCTCTAATTTTTTTTACTTACCTTTCTTCAACAAGAGGAAGTGCAAATGCAGTTCCTGGACAAACCACAGGCTGAGATATAAGCTGTATGGTTTTGTTCTGGTTTATTTTGATTAGGCTTTGTCTTGGTTAGTGGGCAGTTTGCCTAGCATAACAAGAACACGGGCAGCTTGTGTGTGATAGTGTTCCTGGTTTCGTACCAAGAGCCATGGCCCGCGTTCCGCGTAGCATAGGCCAGTGTGATAGCCCCTTTATCCATCTGTACTCCACGCTCCTCTGTTATCTTTGTTCAAACTCGTGTATGGCAGAGTCTATGTGTCTGATATCCAAACCACATCAACTACAATTATCACTTGCCATTAAGAGCATACATAACACTGTAACACATCATCAATAGGATCAACCCCTCAGTATATACCTCCTACTCGCACAGTGGTGACATATCCTCCACTTTTACTTTTTTAAGCAAATGTTGCAAATTTAACGTTTCTCTTGGTAGTGTTAAGAAATAAGTGATGGGCTATTACACACAAAAGTTCAGGAAGCAATATTCACAATTAACTAACTCATTTATTAGACACTTGCAGGCGAGGGACCGATCTACTTTGGTCAATAAATTAGTTCCTTATGATTTAATCGAATCGATTTATTTGGTGCAAACTGAACCAAAAGTTGTGGCAGCCAGAAATAAAACTGTACCCATTCCCTGGGCGATGACGCAGCACGGCAGCACGGCTGCACGGCAGCAGCCTCAGTGTGCTGGCAGGCATGAGTGCCTGCGCGTGCCTGGTGCCTCTGCTCACAAAGGAGGAACACCTGCTGTGGGCTGAGAGGGTCAAACCACACCTTCCTTATTGTGTTTCGGTAAGACATGCAGGACTCACTCACCTGACTGCTTCGTTACTCACCGACCTGCTTTCTACTAACTAATCACTCGTCATTGGTTTACTCACGTACTTGCATGCTCATTGCATAACGGCAGCTTGCCCACTGACCGCGGACCACAGAATATTAAGTGTTAGACGTTAACTTTCCCACTGAGCTCTTAGCCTTTCTGAGACATTAATCCTTCTAGCTGAGCCACGCCAAAACATTGTGTATACCTACTGTTCAGAAGTTGCTCAATATTTTATTTTCCATCAATCTTTAATGCAGACGCTGACACGTTCTGTGCTTTGCTCTCAGTGTTGTGAATTGTTGCACATCACGATAATAAGACTAATTCTCCCGCCAACAGATACACAACAACCTGGTACAGCACGGACATGGCCTGGTGTGTCACGACACATTCTACGTGCTGCAGGACCAGCCACACTCAGCCACCGTGCTGTGCAGGAAAGAGGTGAGACAGACTGTTCTGGTGAGGCTGAACGAGTGAGACTGAGTTTTAGTGATAGTTGGTTTGGTATAATGGCTCTCTCTCTCTCTCTCTCTCTCTCTCTCTCTCTCTCTCTCTCTCTCAGATAACACCCCGAACACAGCGAATCGGAATATTCTGCCTGAAGGAGGAAGTTGGCACTCTTATAGAAGCCCTGAGGTCTTCACCCGTGATTTACTGGGAAGATGCAAGGAAGACCCATCTTCTCCTCCAACATGTCCCTGCCTTCGCTGTCGAGCCCTTGGTGAGCCTGCTGGAGGAGAAGGGAGTGAAGGTGTGGTTAATGCCTTGCTTCACCTTCACCTATGACGTTCATCTGGACTCTCACACGCTCAGGTAAGGTGGTTTACGGCTGTACGTGTGTGAAGATAATGAAACAACAACAACAATCACCAGCATCTGTCTAAAGTACCCTAAAACAAAGCACAGCAAACCAAAACAAAAATCAGTGACTTGAAACTACAAAATCAGGGAGACCATACATTCGCAGGGTGCCAGCGGGGTTCCGTGTGTGCAGGCTGGGCAGAGCAGGCGTGCGTCACCTCCTGGAGAACGCCAAGTTTGGTGGAATACCCCTGGACCTCATGTACAGGATGGCAGAGGGCGTGCCTTACATAGGAGTGTACCAGGACCCAACCAGCACGCAGGACACGACGGTAGACCCAGAGAACCTTCCTGCCGCTGCTGACGACGAGGTACCAGTGGCTTGGATTTGCTCGGGACCCTCAGGAGAAATAGCCAAGCTGATAACAAACGAGAGGTTCAGAAGACGTGGATTTGGGAAGCTACTGACGGCGACGCTAGCGAGGCGACAGGCTGCCCTCCTTGATTTTATTCCTCATACGTTCGTTGAGGCGGACAATTCTGTCTCTAAAAGGATGTTTGATAATTTGCCAGGCTGGGGTATGACGCATGAGAGTGTATGGATGATTAAATGTCAGGAGTCTGTATAACTGTGTGTTGCAGGTTGAGGACTTACTAACACACCGTCAGCTTTGTTGGGTCCTCTTCCAGTCCCTTCCCTATTGTGATCCTTGGTGGGTCAACTCAAGATGTATTAGACTAAGTCTTATACTTAGTCTAATACATCTTGGGTCAACTCACCGGCATGTATAGTAAAGGCCTAAAAATGAAGGACAGCGGTTGACTTCCATGAATGTAGTCAACTAGAATGATTCACACATATCCTCATGGGCCTCATCCTTCCCACCTCTCTCATTGTTAGCTGACTGCGAATAAAGGCCACAAGAAGAATACAAATCTTTCACTCGACTCTTATGTTCCTCTTGTTTAGAAAGTGTGTGCATGTGTGACAGCTCCGCCAGGTGAAGAAGACGTGTGTCCACGCAAGCTACAGGACGGATCCAATGGTATGCATGGAGTGGATTGCGTCACAGGCCGCGAGGGTGCCTTTTAGCAATGTTAGGTGTGCCACCTCATTTTTTTTCCATATCTCCCCCTGGAGAGTGGAGACCGGAGTCCCTGATCGGCCCTGGAAGTCACCCGTTGTCGTGATATGATGATTTTTATTTATTATTATTTGATTTATTTTTCTGCTAATGAGTGAAAGGTTGATGAATAGAAACAAAAGGTCACACGGGCACCGCTTTGTAGCTCTACCGTAGTTTACAAATAGTTGACTCAAGACTAAGCACGAGGACGAGGTCTTTGCTTTTAGTTTTCACCTTTATATTATGGGCGCGAGATATCAGTTATTTTCCCCGACAAGAATTATCCAATTCATCACGACCAATTAAAGAATTTACCCATACCACCATATCTATCATAGAAACTAAATCAGAACATATGAAATTTCTAATTTTATCCTTGTAATTTCAAATAAAAAAGTTATTTTAACCAACTACTTTGTTTACTCGACAAGCTTCGCGTCTGGTAAGTGATGGCGGGGGTGGCCTAGTATTTAATCCTTATTTTTCCTACTTTCTCTTCATGCCCAACTCCTGAGCGTAGGGGACCGGCAGTCTGGCGTCCCTGGGTATGCCCTGCCCGGATGCCACGGCGTGAGGAGAAGGAGAGAGTAGGGAGATGAGAGTGGAGAAGAAAAGGGCGGGAGAGCCAGCGAGTGAGAGGGAGCGGCCGAGCGGGAGGGAGGCGTATTTTGGTTTTGAAACAATGCACGTGTTTTTCTCTCACTATTTTGATATCTTCCCCTTTTGTTATTCATTTATATCCATTTTTGCTGCACAGAGCGTATTACTCGGGGAACGTGTGGGCAAGATGGGTACTCTTGGGGTCCCTTCATCAGGCCTCTAAAGGTTAAATTCCACCAGAGTCCGCTAAATTTAGTACAAAATGCGATAGGTATGTGTAGGAGGCCAGAGTTGCATGAATTGGTTATGACACAGATGCCTGCTGCTGTGTCGCGTTTTTCACTCGGCCCTAGATTAACAACAGGCAAGCCGCAAGGAGCCATCAGGCCCACACTCGGCAGCCCCTGTAATTGGTTATAGAAGATGAATTTGTTATTTATTGCGTTTCCATAAATGGCTAGATCGGAGCATTAGGGAAGCCACGAGGCCGACACCGGCTGTGTCTGAAATGGTGACTGTCTAAGCTGCAATGGGATTATCAGGCCTGCTGTTTAGTGCAGTGGTGTCTTCCTGCCGTGACCCACACAGGCATGTCTCATTAGATTCTGTTGATGGAAAAGGCAAGTATTGCATTTAGAGCAAGAGATGAAAATAACACACACACACACACTGGGTGGCATTGTTGGTTAAGGCGGCTTGTGTTCGGGCCTCTGGTCTAGGTGGCTTGGGCTCAAATCCTTGCCAAACCTAGTTGCCTAGTGGGAGATGTAGCTTTCTCCTGTTAACCCTAACGGTGCCATGTGATCTAAGCTGTTGCGGCATGTAATGTAATAATGGAATTTTACACACACACACACACACACACACACACACACACACACACACACACACACACACACACACACACACACTCAGACTGTTGTAGCAGCAGGGAGGTATGGGATGTAGGTGAGCCATGGGATTATGGCCTCACTGCTGTGGTGTGTGGTGTGAGTGGTCTCAGTCCTGCTCAGAGATTGGTTACTGTGAGCTTGGAAGTTTTCCTGTAGGCTGGCTGTGTGGTGAGATCAGATGAGTGTGGGTGACTAATGCACACACAACACACACACACCCACGCACAGAACTTAGTGTTGGCCAGACTACAATGAAGTAAAAAGACACACATGCATTACAGCAAAAGAATACAGGTTTTTAACCAAATTTTAGCATCAGCGTGTATCTTGAAGCTGTGGTGTGTGGTGAGAGGCTGTGATGGCTGCAGGTGGTGTGAGGCAGCGTGGCAGTGTCTGTTAGGGGCTGGCTGTGCTTTCTTGGCACAACATTGGAGCAGTAATGGAGCGTGCGTGAGGATGTGACTGTGCCTTGTAGAGGTGTGGTGTGGCTGACCTGCTTTGAGTTGAGGCAGCACCGTGGCTGCTGCAGTGCCAGCGCTTGGCTTGCTGTGTGAGGTGGCTGGAGCCGGGTGTGTGCAGTACAGGTGACACTTACCTTGAGTTTCCTTCCCCCTAAGCTAAGGTCTCTCATCACACTGTGGAGGCTTCACTTGCAGCCCTGGCAAGGATGCAACACCACCTCTCCTCTCCTGACCTGCTGCCCTGCTGGTGGTGGTGGTGGTGGTAAGGAGGGTGTAGCCACCACCATTGCTGCCTTGTGTCTGCTGCTGCTGCTGCTGCTGGTGTTGCTGTGTCCACGACTGCTGCTGCTGCAGTGTTTGCTGTGGCTGCTGAATCTCTACCTACATTCTTCAGGCTGGAAGAAGAAGCAGTGTTTTGGGTGTAATGCGACATTTTGCTCCATTCTTTATTTTTCAATGCTGTTCCTGAAGGAAAATGGCTGCTGCTGCTGCTGCTGCTGCTGCTGCTGCTGCTGCTGCTGCTGCTGCTGCTGCTGTTGTTATTACTGCTGCCGCTGCTGCTGCCACCACCACTGCTGCTGCTGCTGTTGTTGCTGCTGCTGGCAACGGAGGCCATCTACCTGCACTGCTGCTGCTGCATCCTTTGCTGTTGCTACTGCTGCTGCCACTGCTGCTGATGCTACTGCTGTTGCTGCTGCTGCTGCTGCCACCACCACCCCCACCACTGTTGCTGCTGCTACCACTGCTGCCTCGTGAAGATGCCCACACCAGACACACCAGCTGTCTGTCAACCACCATTCCAGGCTTGCTTACTCTGTCATGTCCCTCTCTTCCTCCTCCCTCCCTCCTTCCCTCTCCTTGGTGTCCACAGTGTCCTCTTTATCACCCTCCTGTTCTGTCACCTTCTCTTAAATTGTCACTGGAAGCAAAATTGTCCAGTTTGTGGTCTTGGTAGTGGTGGTGCCCTGCCTTGCCATGGCACTTCCTGCTGCTCCTGTCTCAACACTGCCTGGCCACACCTTCCCTGTGGTGTGGAGCACATCTTCACCCCAGTGTTATTGGCGGGGGGGAGCCAACCATCCACCAGCCACTGCTGGAGTGATGGTGTGCTCCAGGGATCAAGTCTCACTGGAATCCACCTCACTCAAGTGACTGGACCTTCTCTTTTACCTTCTGTTTTCCTTAACCCCTCTCCTCCTCCTCCTCCTCCTCCTCCTCCTCCTCCTCCTCCTCCTCCTCCTCCTCCTCCTCCTCCTCCTCCTCCTCCTCCTCCTCCTCCTCCTCCTCCTCCTCCTCCTCCTCCTCCTCCTCCTCCTCCTCCTCCTCCTCCTCCTCTATTGTGCTATGGGGTGCATGTGGGTTTTCAGGTGAGTTGCGGGGCGGTGGGGCAGCCAGCGTGGCGGGGTGGCCAGCGTGGTGGAGCGGTGGCCATGTGAGGCGAGAGGGAGCTAAGTGGTGATCTCTGCTTGCAGTGCCATGGCCACCAAGCAAGCACCTAAGGGCGGCGGCGGTGGCGGGGAGCAGAAGAAGGCCGCAGCTGCCCCTCAGGAGGCCAAGGAAAAGGAGCCACCCAAGGAGGCAGTCAAGGAGGAAAAGGCAAACCCCAAGGTTGGGGGCAAAGATCCCCAAGGAGAACAAGGAGGCTGGCAAGAAGCCTGCCAAGGAGGAGAAGAAGGAGGGTGGACAGGGCGGTGGCGGTCACGAAAGGGGCCGTGGCGGTCGACAGGAAGAGCACGGGCGGGGTCGGGAGCGGGGCCGCCGCATCAGCCGGGACCGGCCGGACCACCGCGGCCACGACAAGGAGGACCGGGAAGTGTGCCGCAACTTCCTGCACAATCGATGTGACCGCGGCTCCCTGTGCAAGTACTACCACCCGCGCTCTGCCAGCCGCCCCCGCCATGGCTCCGGTGACCCCGACCACCGCCACGGCTCCCCGGCACGCGGCGGCCCCGGTGGTGGTGGCGGTGGTGGTGGCAGTGGCAGCAGTGGCGGTGGCCAGATCGTCTGCAGGGACTATATCCGCAACATGTGCACGCGAGGGACGGAGTGTCGCTTTTACCACCCGCCCACCGAGACTGCCGGCAAGAAGCGGCAGGGCAGCTGGCTCACCTTCTGCCATGACTTCCGCAATGGACACTGCTTGCGTGCTGACTGCAGGTTAGTGGAGCTGCCACACACCCCACCACCCCTTCACCAACCCACACCCCTGCACTCCTCACCCTCCTGTGCTGTGCTGTCCCTGTGTGCTGCACACACACACACACACACACACACACACACACACACACACACACACACACACACACACACACACACACACAGAGACCTGCTGCCACTCACTGCTCCTTCCCAGCCCTGCCCCACACACAGTTCTTGGCTGTTCATTATTTATCTGAACCTCTCCTGTCCTGTGTTGCCGAGGCACTGCTGCCGTGTGGCGTGTGGTGACTGGCAGCCTCTCTACTGTTCACACCTCCCTGGACACTTGCCTGCTGCCAGTGGTCTCTGGTAGACATGTAAACTTTGGTAAATTTAATTGATGTGTAGGTTCATGGCAGGTTGGTCTGGTTTGGACTGGTCTGATTTGGTCTTCTGATAGTCACCTTGTTTGGTTTGTGTCAGCGGTTTGCTGCTGCTGCTGCTGCTGCTGCTATGTTAAAGAGGTGGTTTGTGATTGGTTGATATATTGTGGTTTTCTTTGCGTCTCTTGAATAACAATAGTTTTTGTAGCCATTAATTCAATCTTTTCACTGCTTATGACATGCTTCCTTCCATTTCATTCTGCCAGCTATATAGGTTCTGAAAAACTTGCTGTAATCCATTGCTGTTCCTGTTGGGTCTTGCAGAGAGAGGGAGGTCTGTATTCTGTCAAGTCCTAACATAATGCAACTTAGATATTGAAAAAAACTCCATTCCTGATCTTTTTTCCTTCTTGTTGGTACTTACAAAGTTTTCAGGCAGCCGAACCTTGCTATAACACTCACTAGATATTGAAGAAACCCACTGTCATTCTCCTTTCTTGTTGGTGCTTGGAAATGTTATGCAGGTTAGATATTGAAGATCCTGCTCTCCTTGCCCTTTTTCTTTCTTGTTGGTCCTTGCAGAGGTTTTCAGGCAGCCAGACCTTGCTATAACACTCACTAGATATTGAAAAAAAAACACTTTCATTCTTCTCCTTTCTTGTTGGTGCTTGGAAATATCATGTGCATTGCTTTTGGTGTTGCATATTACTAGGAAAGGTTCAAGATGAGATAGTCGATGTTGTCAAAATGTCTATGTCTCAGTCGCATTGATTTGTCTTGCATTGGTGGTGGTCTCAGTATATCTTTGTGTCAGTTGCCTCTGTTTTGGAGAATTTGCATTGATACTCATGCATTTGCTTTTTATCTTCTTAGTCATCTTTTTCCTTCACCTTCTGTCTTGAATGGCATTGATGGTAGCATTCTCGAGTTTCAAGGACAAGTTTGGCTAGATATGCTGGTTTGCCTCTCGTCACATTGATCTGCATTGTGTCTGCTTTGCGTTCAGTGACTTGTGCTCTGCTGGTGGTCAGAGTTATGTGTCAGCTGCTTAGATAGACTTGCCATAACCTGTCGTCACTAAACTTTATCCTCTCTGCTTTGTCTTGGGTATCTCTATTCACTCATACTAGCATATCCATTTACTTATCTTCAAAATCCTGGTCTTTATCTGCCCCTGTTTGCATTACCTGACAGTGGTGCAGTGTGGTGATGGATTACAATGGTGCTGCATCCCTACTCGATCCTGCCATCTCACTGTTCTGGTCCTTTGTATCCTGTCTGCATTGTCTGATGTAGCTGGTGGTGACAGATGTGTTGGTTGGTATACTCATCATCCTGGTTGGTGTTTGCCGTTTGTCTGCTTGCTAGAAAGTGTGGTGCTTTGTGGTGTTAGATGGGTGTGTGGTGCTGTGGTCTCTTGTACTCATTATGTTGTTTGTGTTCTGGTGTGTGTTGTGATTTGCATTGGTAGGTGTGGTGTGATGTGGTATTAGCTGCTGCCTGTGTGTCACTGTGGTTGTTCATAGTCTTGGTTGTTGCCAGAACCATTTTGAAGCCTCATTTTTGTAAGCCTCCATCACTAGTATTATAGTGTACTTGGTGTTAGGTGGTTTTCTAGATACATAATGGTTAGTCATTTGTTAGCAGTGGTATTGGATCTTTATACAACATCAAGAACAGTTAAGAAAAAAGATGAAGTGATCTGGAGGTAAGCATATTGTTAGGTTTGCAATAATTGGTTTTATTGTGGTCACCCGTAGTCTTGGTCTCAGTGGCAGTGATAAGGTGGAGGTGATGGGGGAGCACTATATTATGTAATAGTGTCAGTTCTCATGTCTCAGTGGTATTTATAGACAATGTGGCAGTATCTCCTGTTTGTATTATGGTAATCACTCAGCCTTGGTCATGGTAGCGAGGGAGCATTGGTAGGCACAGATTATTTTGTTGAGCTTGCATTGTTTGAGGATAATGACAAGTGGTGTGTTGTGTTGTCTCTTGTGTTGATGCTTTGGTCAGTCACAGTCTTGATAATGGAGCAGTGGGAGTGATGTGAAGCAATAGAGGAGTTTATAACATATTGCTTCATGGTACAGATCTGAAGGAGGAGGAGGTAGTGGTGAGAAAGCTGCCAGCTTGCATTGTGAAGGAGGGAAGCACAAGATTTGGTGAGATGTAGTGCTGATTGATATATAAAAGGCTCTTAATGTACACAGGTGCTAGATACCTTGCAGTTTGTCCTTGGAGGTGATGTTTTGATGTAGTGATCTGTTGCTGGCTGAAATACTAAGGGAAACCTGTCTGATGCATACAAGGCTGCTGCACGACCTTGGAGGTTTGAAAAGCTACTATTTTGCTCTGGAGATGTAGAAAGAATGAAGATGTAGTTGTGGCAGTCTGGGGTGTTCAGAGGGCCTTCTCGATGTGTGTGTCTGCTCCAGGACTTGCATTTTGCCACTTCAGATGTTGAAAATGTTACTGTTTTTGATGTAGAAACAATGAAGATGAAGGTGTAGTTGCATATGACTGGCTGAGATGTTCAGATTGCCTTAATGTCTTCATGTTTATCTGTCAGTTTCCTGGTGTTATAGAGAAGGAAGGTACAAATGCAGTGCAGATGTAGAAACAAGGAGGGTGAAGGTGTAGCTGTATATGACTGGCTGGGGTGTTCAGATTGCCTTAATGTCTCTGCACGTTTATCTGTTGGTTTTCTAGTATTATAGAGAAGGAAGGTACAAATGCAATGCAGATGTAGAAACAAGGAAGGTGAAAGTGTAGCTGTATATAACTGGCTGCAAGCTTGTTAAGAGATTTAGTGTTTGAAAGAATAGAGATATGAGTTTGATTGTTTTAGGGAGAAAGAAGGTATAAATAAAGAGGTGTGTTGGTCAAGTGTGAGGCTTAACCTGTCCACACATGTTCTCTCAATGAATAATCTCTAGTTAGGTTATTCATGAGAGGAGTGCAAAGTGGCTGTCTTTATTTGCTTATTTATTTATTTATTTATTATTTTTTTATATTTTTTTAAAGAAAATATTCCCTGTGTAATATTAGTTCAAACTGCATACTACACTTGATTCAGTCTGTCTTCTGTAGTGTTGCCTGTGAAGGATTAAAAGTGTGAGGTTACTGTACTGCCGCCACCACCATCACCACCACCACCACCACCACCACCACCACCACCACCACCACCACCACCACCACCACCACCACCACCAATACTTTCCACCAACACACCAGCACAAATGATAGTTAAGTCCATATTTCTCAAGCTTTATTTTCTTTATTATCTTGTGTCTTAACCATAAAGGACATGGGGATGTTATACCACCACCACCACCACACCACCACCACCACTACCACCACCACTACCACTATTCAATAACAACTGCAAATAATAGATAAGTTTTTGTACCATGCCTCTTCGTTTTCCTTACCACTACCTCCATCCCCAGCACTACTACACACACACACACACACACACACACACACACACACACACACACACACACACACACACACACACACACACACACACACACTAACACACACTAACACATCTCCTCCTGCAGGTTCTTCCACATCACAAGGGAGGATGAGGAGTCTTACCGTGCCACTGGAGATTCCGCTGCATATCGTGGACCAGGCGGTGCGCAAGGCAATGGTGCTGGACGGGGCACTCACTGGCACTCGCCCCACATGCAAGGTTGGCACTCTGTCTTGTGTTGGAAAATATACTCTTATTTTTCCTAATGTAGTTATGTAGTGTAAAAATTTCTTCTTGCATTCCATTTTCCTTCCCAATGATGCCTGTGAGCAGTCTGTACAGTTGTTTTGATGGCATGACCTGCTTGATATCACTGGGAAAGACTTGAGTCATAGTAACCATCAGTATTTATCACTAGGAGTTTGTGTGAGGACTTTGTAACATTCAGTACTGGTGTCAGTGCCATGAACTGCAAGATGTCTCAGAAAAATAGCTGAGTTATCACCACCACCATTGTTTGTCCTCAGGAGTTCCTGCGTGGGCTGTGCAACATGCAGAACTGCCGTTTCCGCCACCTGAGCCAGCGGGAGTATGAGGATGAAGTCTTCCACGCACTGCAGGATGAGTTTGAGAACCTGCTGGGGCCGCCCGACCGCAACCCCAACTCCCCACAGATAGGCAACCCCTACGTCTCCCTGCCCAACTTCCACGATGGCCCCAGGAAGTACGGCCCCTCCTCCGGGGACTTCAGGGAGGAAGTCCTGCCGCCGGAGGACATGCGGGGGCCTATGATGCCTCCCTCTGAGTATGAGTCAGAGCCCAAGCGCCCCAGGTACTTCTCAGGGGATGCCATGTTCCCGGGGGAGGGCTACAGGGACGCCGTGGAGGGCCCAAGGAAGTGGGATGATCGCATGGAATATGAGCACATGGAGAGGACAGACCTGAACCCCAGGGATGCCTTTCCTCTCCAGCCAGAGGTGTATGCCCTCAGGAACGAGAACGCTGAGATCAGACGCAACGCAGAGAGGGAGATCAATGAGCTGAAGGAGGAGGTGCGGCGCGTGCTGGAGGAGAACGCCGGCCTGCACCATGAGGTGAACAAGGTGCGGGCCACGGCAACAGAGGAGGCGCTGGTGCAGAAGACCACAGTGGACAAGCTGACGCTGGCCAACAACACGCTGGTGGAGGACCTGCGGAAGGCGGAGGATGCGGCGCGGCGCATGGAGCACGACAACCGGGAGAAGCTCAAGGCCATGGACTCCAAGCAGAAGAGCAACTGTGTGGAGCTGGAGCGCAAGATTGACGGCCTGCAGAAGGAGATAGGACAGTTGCGGGACGCCCTGACCAAGGCCAACGCTGCACAGAAGAAGACGGAGGATGAGAAGGCGCGGCTGCTGATTGAGTTGGATGACATGCGGGTGAAGATGCACAGCCAGGGCGGCCCACCCTCCATGAGGAAGGATGGCCAGCAGCAGCAACAGCAGCAGCAGCAGCAGCAACAGCATGGCAATAACGCCAACTACAACAAGAATGCCTTCCCAGGGATGCGGTGAGTGAATTACATGCTGCGTCACGGTGGCGTCTCACCATTCATTATTGTCCCTACTTGAAGTGTCTCTCTTCCTGTGTCTCCTTTCATCTCTATTTTGTATTTCCATCTCAGTATGTCTTGTCCTTTCTACTTAGTTTCTCTTCCTGTGTCTCCTGTGTGTTCATTCTTTCCATCTCAGTATGTCTTATCCTTTCTACTTAGTTTCTCTTCCTGTGTCTCCTGTGTGTTCATTCTGTCTTACCATCTCAAGTGTCTCTCCTTGCCTCTCTTCTTGTCTTATAATTCATACTTCAGTGTCATGTGTCTTTTGTTGCATGTTAAAAGTTAGTCATGTATACTCCACTTATGTCAAGGCTAATCATTGAGAAATTATTAGTTATACTGGTGTTTTGGTTCACTTGGAGCTGACCAGTCCACACACCGGCAGATGAAGGATCGTGGTGACGGCAACTTCCCAGACATGCTGCACGGGGAAAGGCGGCCGCCAGACATGCGTGACCAGGACATGCGGGGGCTGGCCATGCGTGGGCCAGACCGCTATTCCCCGGACAACTGGGGCGGCGGCAACAAGAACGGCCGGCCGCCGTATGACGACGCTAACTCTGGGTATGGCGTTCGTGGTGGTGGCGAGGCAGACCGGTCGCGGTCCTGGCACGGTGCTCCTCCCCAGGGGTCATGGCCCTCCCATGGTGGTGCCAAGGCCTCCTCTGGCTCCCTGATGGGTGAGTACCAGGGGGAGGAGCGCATGAGGGGTCCCCCACATAACACTGGAATGATGAGGGGCCCAGCCTACTCCTCCCCGAGCGGCAGTGGACTCCTGAACCTGCCCATGGATGGAGCCGACTACAGCAACAAGAGCCGGACGCCGCAGGGAGGGCCGGGCGGTCAGATGGGAGGAATGGAGGGCCAGTATGGCAGCCAGGGCATGATGCACTTTGAGGAGCGGGACTACAGTCTGTCCGGCTACGACACCGACGTGCGGGGTGGCCAGTTCGGTCACCCGCAGCGGCCCCAAGCAGGCTGGCAGCAGGGAGGTGGGGATGGGGGCCGGGGAAGGGGCATAAATCAGTCGTGGAGGAGAGAGAAGCCATTCTAAGGTTGGTGGTGTGGTGGTGTGGGTGTGGCAGGGTGGGGAGGGAGAGCTGGAGTGCCTGCTGCTGTGAGTGGTGTCCTTGTGTAGCAGACTTGTCTCACTCCCAACCAGTGTTCTTAATGTTAGTTTGATGATGCAGTACCTGGAGGATAGGCTAAGGCAGTGTGTGTGTGAGGCAGAGAAGGAGGGCCAGGCAGGGCCACTGGTGGGTGAGGTGTCAGGCTAGGCTGGGCTGGGCTAATTTTGAAGCTGCAGTACAACTTACACCAGGGGCTCTCAACCTTGAAGTGTTTCATATCCCTTTAAAGGCCCAGTCACAGACATCAGTGTCATGTGAGTGAAATCCCTTCTTCACTGGCACTGAAGCACTGAGCCAACACAGAACAGATGCAGCACAGATGTGTGTGAAAAGGCCTTGAGGGTTTCAGCACTGGTCATGCACCTCTTACCCAGAATGTTCCAAATTGCATTCACAACACAAACATGCATTCCAGTAATTCAGTAATTCTTCAATAGTCATGAATGTGTCCATGAATATATTGGTGTTTGATGTCAAAAAAAGCCTACTAGTGTATCTATCGGTGCTTAAAATTTATTATTAAACACAGCCATGAATTCACTAGTAATGTAAGTAATGAAAATGTCAGTGATTCATAGGTCAGGTCAAGTTACATGATGATAACAGTCTAAGCCAGAACATAGGAGATGCCGACCCACGTTCACCATTACCTCTGCCACCCTCTAAAGTTTCTCTCTTTGTACCCCTCAGGCTGAGAACCCCTGACTAAGCTGTTTGGAGTATGAGGATGAACAAAAGAATGAATAGGAGGAAGAGGTAGTATGTGAGGATGCATAGGTCACTTTGAACGATAGTGAGAAGAAAAAATATTGGTATTTATTTTGTTACCATAGAGAATAGAAAGGAATAATGAGGGAAGGCAAAGGATGTGAAGAAGAAAGAGGAAAAGAATGGTGAAGGTACTGGTAGATGTGTCACAATGCTGCTGGGAGGAAAACAAATACAAGTGTTTTGTTATAGTAGAGAATAGAAAGGAATAATGAGGGAAGGCAAAGGATGTGAAGAAGAAAGAAGAAACGAATGGTGAAGGTACTGGTAGAAGTGTCACAATGCTGCTGGGAAGAAGACAAATATAGGTGTTTTATCTTAGAGAATAGAAAGAAATAAGGAGGGAAGGCAAAGGATGTGATTTTTTATTTATTTTTTTATTTTTTTATGCAGGAAGACTAAAGGCAACAAAAATTAAAATAGCTTTTTTTTTTTTTTTTTTAAAGGAGTATGAAAAAAAGAAATATGGAGGGGGAAGGTGGATGTGTCACTTTTAACACTGCTGAGGAAGAAGAAATAAAAATAGATGTTCATTTGATTATTGTAGAGAAAAAAGGAGAATAATGAAGGAAGAGAAAGAGTAGGAAAGAAAGGAGGAAAATTATGAAAAATGCAAGGATTCTATTACTACAGAGAAAAAAAGAATGATGAGGGATGAGAAAGTAGATGAAAGAAAGGATGAATTTATTACTGTAAACAAAAATAATGAGTGAAGAGAAAAGGGTATGAAGAAAAGGAAGGATGAATGAGAAAGTGAAAGGACGTGAGAGTGTGTATGAGTCTTCTAACACTGCTGGGGGGAAAAGGTGTTCATTTTGTTACTAGTTCTAAGCCAAGAGGAGTTCCTAAGGTGAGCAGAGAGATTTAGACAAACAATAGCAACCCATGTTAGGAGGAATGTATGTCAGAGAGAGAGAGTGTTTGTGTGTGTGTGTGTGTGTTGAAATTTCTCTCATGTTGGTGTGAAATAATTCTTTTCAGTGATTTGAGGAGCTGTGATTATTATTTTTTTTTTATTTTTTATTTTTTTTATTATTATTGTGAGCTTTTGTTTTTATACCTGAATGTACTACCACGTCCATGAAATACACTAGGCAGACATTCCTTGAGTTTTATTGAGAGGCCTCTGTGAAGTGAAGGAAATTGAGAGTTGCTTGTTAAACCTATTGATGGAAATGAAGAATATTAAGGTAAAGAGAAAGGTTGAATTTATGAAAAAAAAAAAAAATACTTAGAAGAGTCCACAAGTTTGAGTGAAGATAAAGAAAGAAGTAGAAGAATTAAGAGTTTGTTAAGGAATCTTTAAATGGAAACTGAAATTATATAAAACTTGGGTAAAAAGAAAAGCAGAATTTATAAATGAATATTTGGAAGATGTAGGGTGGAAGATTCCTACACAAGAGTTCACGAATTTATGAGTGAAGGTTATGGAAGAAAAATTGAGTAAGAGTTTGTTAAGGAATCTTGAAATGGAAGCAAAATATGAAACAAGGTAAAATGAAAAGTTGAATTTTTGAATGAAAATATTTAGAAAAGTCCACAAAATTTATGAATGAAGGTAATGGAAGAAGTAGAAGAATGAAAGAGATTGTAGTGGAATCTTTAAATTGAAACTAAAAGAATATGAAACTTGAGTAAAAGAAAAGTAAGATTTATGAATGAATAATAGTAAAGTTCAAACCAATTTATGAGTGGAAATAAAGGAAGAGGTAGAAGAATTATGAGTTCGTATAGTGGAATCTTAAAACGAAAACTAAGAATATGAAACTTGAGTAAAAAGAAAAGTAGGATTTATGAATGAAAAATAGTAGAGTTCACCAAATTTATGAGTGAAAATAAAGGAAGAAGTAGAACAATTACAAGTTTGTATAGTGGAATCTTAAAATGAAAACTAAGAATATGAAACTTGAATAAAAAGAAAAGTTGGATTTATGAATGAAAAACAGCAGAGTTCACCAATTTATGAGAGAAAATAAAGAAGTAGAAGAATGTTTTTAAGTTACTTGTGGAATATGAATGACAACTAAAAAAAATGCTGGAGAAAAGTAGATTATGTAAACAGAATGGAAAAAAAAAAAGAGTGAAGGAATATATGAATAGAAACTTAATAAAAATGGTTAAAGTGAAAACTGCAAAATAGAAACTGGAATAATATGAAGGTGAAGATAAAGAAAGTGTGGAAAACATGAATTACAAATAATTAAAAAAGTTCACTAAAGGAACGTATGAATGGAAAACTTGAAAGCATTAGAAACAGAGGAAGAAATGGGCGAATTAAGAGTTGAACGAATAATGTAAATGACTCAAAGGGAGATGGTGGTGAACGTTATGAATAAAAGAATAAGGGTAAGTTAGTGTGAAGTTGTGAATAGTGTTATGAAGAGTGTTGAAGTTATGAATAAAAGAATTAGGTGAAGTTAGCGTGAAATTGAAAGAATGATATAAAGGGAAATGGTTGTTGAAGTTATGAATAAAAGAAAGAATTATAGTAAGCAGGAAAAAAATAGAAGAAAGACTTAGTTGTGAGTATTTTTCATGTGTATGCTAATGAGAGAGAGAGAGAGAGAGAGAGAGAGAGAGAGAGAGAGAGAGAGAGAGAGACTACTATTCTCTCTCTCTCTCTCTTAATATTACGCTAAGATATGCTAGGTAGTTTATCATGTTTATTTATCTGATTACATTATCATAATTATTATTTCTTTAGTTTAGTCTGTAGGCATTTTATGCTCGCTCTTGCACACACACACACACACACACACATTACTTCTTGTGGTAAATTAACTCTCTCTCTCTCTCTCTCTCTCTCTCTCTCTCTCTCTCTCTCTCTCTCTCTCTCTGTGTGTGTGTGTGTGTGTGTGTGTGTGTGTGTAATAACCCGGGAAACATTACAATAATAATATTTTACCCCAGTCATTCCAGTCTTCAGCAGAGCTCACGAACATTCCAGCGGGGACTAATTCCACACAAAACTTCGACAATCAAAATATCTGAAGACGCACCGCCGGACCTCACACCTTAAAAGAAAACGGGGAAAAAAGAAAGAAAAAAAGGAAGAGAGAGAAGAGGTTTGGGTGGTAGCGGTGGTGGTGGAGCAGGAAGATGGCTGCCGACTGCCGACCTCATCCTCACATTCCCTCCTATACGTGCCGGGAAAACGAGCCGGGCGGGAAAAAAATGCGGGGATATGAAGAACTAGACCTTGGGGTAATACGCAGTGAGGCCGAGAGTCGCGGGGAGATGTACGGCGCGGAGATAAAACCAAATGATAATGCGGAGTACAGATCTCTCATTCAGTTCACGAGTGGCACTACTTTACTGAGCGCAGGATTGAAAAGCTGCTTATTCTTACGCCCCGCGCTGGGTTATTTGAGCCAGGCAGGGTGGCAGTAGCTTCCGTGGCTTCATTTTGACCTAGGGTATTATGGGAGGGGGTGATGAAGGGAGGGAGGACATGTTGGAATGGGCCGGGCGGGAACACACCAGGAATCAGAGTCTTATTGGAATTCCTCCGCCTCGAAGACCAGCCCGAGGTCCAGAAGTTTTGGAATTTTGTGATAAACGTTCCTCCATACTTCATAAAGCGTGCCAGATTCCCTTCCATTCCCTCCTGCTGGTGGCGGTGGTGGTGATGGCGGCCTTCCTTCCTCTTCCCTTGGCCTAGAAATCGCAGAGGAGCAAGCATTGAATGGTATCGATGCCTCCCGTGTGTGTGTGTGTGTGTGTGTCATGTCAGCTGCACCAGTTCTGTTTCTAATCTGCTGACCTCCTTGTCTTGTAGGTCAGTTGGTCTCGCTGGTATGGTCAGCAGTGCGTTGCGGCGGCCTGCTGGGTATCAAGGCTCAAGGCTGAATAGTCCTACCCAGCAGCAGCAGCAGCAGCAGCAGGGTGTGTGTGGGTGTGCGTCACTCCGCCTGGCTGTCAGCTCGTTGTCTAAATTATGAAGGAAACATGATACTTGTCGACTTAAGATAAAAACTGTTACTCCATCTAGACGCGATAATGTAGTGTGTGTGTGTGTGTGTGTGTGTGTGTGTGTGATGAAGCACGCGAGAGTCGCGGGGATGACGCCCGGCGATGAATTAACGCGAGATGAGTTAGGCAGTGTTCGCTGCCTCGCCTATCATGCTTCATTGAGCGGCTCAGTGCGTCACGAGGCGCGTGTTTGGTGTTTGGTGTAAGGCAGCCGCGTGGGGCCTTGAGGAGCGTGGCTTATCACTCCACAGTACAGCAGGGTGTTGTTCCTGCCTCAGGAAGGTCAGGCAGGCAGGGCAGGGCTGGGCAGGGCGGGATTGGGCCTGCCGGGTTGCTCCGAGGTCAGTAGGCGAGGTGAAGTACGCGTGTACTGCGGCCAGGGCGCCTCCCCATGGAGGGGCGGGAATGTAGGGTAAGGAGTGAGAGGGAGGCAGGCAGTGGGCGGGGCGGACCTGGGCGGGGCGGGGCGTGCTGGCACTAGGCTGCCGCGGCCGCTGCCCGTCACACTCCGTCGCCCACGTCCATGACCGACGGTCGCCAGCAGCGCGCCCCGACGCGGGAGCCTTGGTGCCGCGCCGCCCGCCCCGCCCCGCGCCCCACGCTCACCGCGCCGCGCCCAGGAGAGTGAGGTACCAGCCGCAGGCCACGCAGCAGGAGGTGGCGGGCGTGCCGCGAGCGCCGCGCCCTGTATGTGGCCGCCCCCCGCCGCTCCGCCACCGCCGCCACCGCCACCATGTCCACGAGCGGCGCCAACAACCCGCCGGCGGCCCCAGAGGCAGCGCCCTCCCCAGGCCCGCCGGCCCAGGCCCCGCCCAGCCCCTCGAGCCACTCAGCCGACGAGGACGTGACCCCACCGCCAGGAGCCGTTACGGAGCTGCGGCTGGTGGGCGGGGGCCGAGTGGTCACCCGCCTGGCGCCACACTCCCCCGCCTGCCCTCTGCTGCCCCGCGACGATGGCTACCACTCCTCAGACTCCACGCCCAAGACCTCAGGTGAGACACGCTGCCTAGTATGCACTCTCTCCTGTCACCCCCTCACGCTCTCCCAGCGCCTCTCCCTTCACCCTAGCACGCCCCTGCTTCTCTCCCACGTCCTCACCGTCACCCTGGCAATACGCCCTACATCTTTCCCACGTCCCCGCCGCTCCATGTCACCCTGGCTCTCTCACAGTCGCCTGTTCTTCACTACCTGGTTTATCGTATGGAGGGGAAGGTGTCAAGAAAACTGCAGGGAAGGGATCATGTTTCACTTGCAAACTTGTATAACCTGTTCAACCTCTTGTCTTCCTTTTTTTTGTCCTTATTTTTCGCTCCATCTATCATCTCCTATTCCACTCATGTTTTTATCATTTATTTCTTATGTTTTTCCTTTATCCAGCATGCTTATTATTAGTGTCCATTATCTCGTATCTCTCTTTCTCATTTTTTCATTTTTTCACTTCCTCTTCCTTCTCCAGCTCTTTTGTTTGCATTTCCTACTATTCCCGAATAATTTTTGTTTACCCAGCCCACACATCACCTTAAATTGCGCAAAGGCAAAGCAGATTAGAATATGAATCAGTAGGCTATATATAACTTATTCATTTATATACGTTACACATCTCCATTACGTTTGTCCATCTTATTCTAATCTATACTGCCCATCTTATCTTCCTGTCACATTCTTCCTTATCTTTCTAATTACTCTTATATATCGTCTTCATCTTCCCACCTTTTTTAGTTTCATCTTTCTACCTTTCTGTCCGTCATGTTTCCAGTTTCCTAATCTTTCTGTCTACTTTCTGTCTATCTTAATCTTCCTGTCTTTCTACTTAGCCTTTCAATTTTAATTAATTTTCCTTTACTTTTTCTTATTTTTCGTTAAGATTTCTTGATTTTCCGTACTTTTCCCTCATTTTTTTTCTTATTTTCCTTCACTTTTTCATTATCTATCTTTCTATCTTCATGTCTCTCGTCTTTGCATCTTCTTTGATATCTATCTTAATCTTGCTTTCTATCTAACCTTATCAATCTTTCTCTCTATCTATCGTCTTTGCATCTTCCTCTATATCTATCTTAACCTTTCTATCTTTGCACCTAACCTTATCTATCTTCTCTCAACCTTTCTGTCTATCATCTTTTCATCTTCCTTATCTCTCTGTCTACTCATCCCTATCTTCGTCCTTCTAACGGCCTAGCCTAGTCTTCTACTCCTTGCCTTCAGTCTCTATCTTGATCTAATTCTTTATCTTCTATCTTTAGTTCTTTATCTTCAGTTAATTCACAAACTTTACTCAATTTCATATTCAAAGGAGTAGGAATTGATACACAGCCTAGTAAAGGAATAGTGGATAAATGGATATACAGCCTAGTGGTATAGGGGAAGGTGGGGTAAGGCGGACCACTTCAGCTCAGCACCAGGACGTGTTTTCATATTCGCTCTGCTAACTATTTGGTGACTTTATACAGCTTCAGAAACTCATGTAGGGGGATTAAGATAGTGAAGACAGGCCATTAACCTTCTGGCCTCCATAGATCCTTCCTAAAGTAAAGAAAATCGTCTAATCACACCCAAAATTGTGGTAAAATGCGTTCTAGTACTAATGGTATTAACAAAGTATTATAAAAACCACATTTATATGATTTTTTTGAGGGTTTGTGGGTTTGTGGGTTTGTGGTGGTGCTTTGGGATGTTATCTTCAGTCCACATCCAGTTTAGCATGAGAGAATACAAGATGACATACAGGCTATTGAAGAAATACGAATAAATACAAAAGCTAAATGCTAGACGAATGTAAACGAATATACAGCTTATAATGATTAAGCTTATCTATTTACGAGGGGATTCAGACGAGGAAGTACTCTGAATATGTTGATTTTTATGACTATGTGGTATGATTAACTCATTTTTGTATGATATGATAGTGTTTGAGTATGTCTGTCTGTCTGTCTGTCTATCTGTTTGTCTGTCTTTCTGTTTGTCTGTCTGTCTGTCTGTCTGTATGTGTGTACCTATGTATGTATATGTAGTGAGGAAAAGGTAAAGTTGAGAGAGAGAGAGAGAGAGAGAGAGAGAGAGAGAGAGAGAGAGAGGAGAAACAGGTGTACTTAATGTTAAAATCACTACATTAATGTGTGTATGTGCGTGTGTGCGTGAGTGTGTGTGTATGAAATTATAATGGTAATATGTATTTTTACCCTCGCATTACTTTCACCACATTACTGTCACGCGCAGAGAGAGAGAGAGAGAGAGAGAGAGAGAGAGAGAGAGTTTATAATACTTTTACTTTCTTTTATTTTGGCACAATTTCACCAGGACATCGATACTAAACTACATTCATATCTTGCTGGTATTCGCTCACACAGTTATCACGCACAGTTATCATCATTATCTTCGTTTATTTCGTGCAATACTGAAAAAAGAGAAAAAAGGGCGCGTAGTCGTTCTGATACACTTGTCCGAATCCATGCATGCGCTGTGGCTTATGATTAATACATTATCACTATTAAAAATGCACACAGTCAGCATAGGTGGAAACTGTCTGAGAGTAATCTTTTTAGTAGCAAAAGATGAAATAATAAATGTCACGTGCTTGTGTTACTTTATATGAGTTTTAATTGTGATATTCCTAAACTGTGTGTACCGCGTTCGGATTTTAGTAGACGAGTTGGCTGGCTGAGTACGATGATGCAAGTTTGTCACCGTTCTTATTCAATGTATCCCATTCTTCGTTAAGTTCTGGATTTATATTTAACTCAAAACTCTCCCTCGTGTTTGATATCTACTCCTACATTCGAAATACTTAAATTTTAGCGGGTATCTTGAGGAAATAATATTGTGAAACTTTCCTTCTTGTTATTCTTACGTCTGGCAGCGTGTGTGTTGTTAGAGTTTTTAATAGTGTTTTCATGGTTTTGCAAGAATTCACACGTTCTAGTGGAAGTTATTGGAGTTTTAATGGTGTTTTTATAGTTTCAATGATAGTTTTGTAAGAATTCGCACTCTCGTGGAAGTTTTGGAATTTTTAAGGATGTTTTCATGATGTTAATGATAGTTTAGCAAATATTCACACTCTCTCGTGGAAGTTATTGGAGTTTCTTTGAGGATCTTTTCGCGGTGTTAATGAATTTTGCAATGGTTCAACAGGCTCTAGTTGGAGTTGTTGAATTTAAAAAAGATGACTTCATATTTCTAGGGACGATTGAACAAAATTTCTAGAGGTATATTGCGAAGAATTTTAAAGTAGGCTATAGCAGTTTTCAAGGGTGTTTTCATGTAGTACGTAACAGTTTAGCTATTTTTTTTTTTTATGTAGGAAAGAGGATCAGCCAAAGATCGCCCCCCAAAAAAAAAAAGGCCGACTTGAGTGCTGGTTCTTTACTCTTTCACCACAGCGATTTTCAAAGACCACAAAGATGATTGAACACAGATTCTCAGCAGTGTTTACCTACTAACCCCTTCAGTGCCATGACGAGTTTTCATATTCATTCTCGTTACTTTTTGGTGATTTTGTTTTATACACTTTCAAAAACTTATGTGGGGGATTGAAAAAGTGAAAACTGGCCATTAATCTCCTGACCTCCATAGACCCTTCCTAATGTAAATGAAATCGTCTAATGATGCCCAAAACTGAAGGTAGAAATGTGTCCCAGTACTGAAAGAGTTAATAATATAGAAATAATGTTAACCACCCTTCGTAATGTAAATAAAGTCTTCTAATGGTGCACAAAACTGAAGATAGAAATGTGTCTCAGTACTGAAGGAGTTAGTAATGTAGAAATAGTGTTAATCTGTCACTAGAGCCATTGAAACGCTCTTAAAAACCCGCGTCACTCCAAGCGCACGGATTCGAATCCTGTCCACGGTCCGAGTGTAGGTTGGGCTTCCTCACTCGGGGTAACGGTTTCCTAGCGGGTGGGCTTTGAGATAGGAGGTACCACAAAAAAGTATCCTCTTTAGCCCAGAAATTCCCGTGAAAAAGCTCACAGGGTATAAATGAAAATAGAAAAATAAGAATAAACAGACTAGAACCTTTGCAAGTAGTGGAGGTGCTGGGCGGAAATGTGTCAAAATACAGTGGTAGAAGTGACGCGGCAAGACTGGTGTGATGAGAAGGAGGAGACAGAAGGATGGGATTATAGTGTATTCTCTGTTAGGTCAGATTACCGTGTGTGTGTGTGTGTGTGTGTGTGTGTGTGTGTGTGTGTGTGTGGAACCTTTACCCATTCTTTCTCTCTCTCTCTCTCTCTCTCTCTCTCTCTCTCTCTCTCTCTCTCTCTCTCTCTCTCTCTCTCTCTCTCTCTCTCTCTTATCGTTTAATTTCGGTCTTATTCTTTTTCTTCTCGCCCCGTTTTTCTTTATTTTTCTTTCTTTTTCTTCCGTTTTCTTTCTCTTTCTTTTTTTTTTTCTTTATTTTCTCCTCTTGTTTTTTTATCATCATTTCCTTCCCACTTATTTTTATTAGTTTATTTATTTATCCACCTATACATCGAGAGAGAGAGAGAGAGAGAGAGAGAGAGAGAGAGAGAGAGAGAGAGAGA
>NC_059290.1:12035945-12038445 GCF_017591435.1 Portunus trituberculatus
ATTCTTGTAGGGGGAACTGTGGCAGATAGTTTGTGTCTTGCTGGTGTGGGAGTTGGTATGCGTGGGGAGGCTGAGCCGGAGCGGGCAGGGGTTCCCAGCTGGTGTGGCTGTATGGTGGGAGGTGCCAAGCAGCGCCCTGGATGATGGCGAGTGTTTCCTGGCTCCTGAGCCGGAAAGCCTCTACCAAGTCCTGGTGCCGGCGCTCCGCCAGCCTCTCGCGACAGGTGGCGGCTGTGTGGTAGGGTCTCTGGCAGTGGTCACACTTGAGGTGTTTTGAGCACTCATCACTCAAGTGGCCTCTGCGGTGGCAGCGGGAGCACTTATCTGGCTGGGGCGGTCCCTGGTTCACTTCCCAGGTGTTCAGACGAGGCGGTCTGGAGTTTTGCTTTTTGTGTTTTTGGAGGCGTGGCGGCTGCCCGCAGTCCTGTTGAGGGTGATGGGCTGCTGGTCTCGCTCGTGCCTGTGTGTCGCGAGGTTGGCGGGCTGCCGGACTCACGCGCGCTGCTCCAGGTCTAGGTTGAGGAGGACCCTGGTCGTCGCGAGGTTGACGAGCAGTAGGATCCTGACTCTCCTGTTCAGTTTTATGTTGCAGGGGGCTCAGAATGTCGCGAGGCGTCGCTGGCGGTGGCGATGGTGGAGAGGTGGTGAGGGAGCGACGGGATGGATGGGAGGGGTGAGGTGGTGACGGTTGGGAGTCACGTGAGGTGTCCCGGGCCTCGGTGTCGCCTTCACTGTCCTTTTCACCTTCGCTCTCACTCTCTGCTCGCGATGCCCACCACTTGCGACCTTCTTGATTACTGCTGATGTGCTGAGACCAGTCTTTTTCAATCAGGTCAGCCCTAGCTGTGCAGGCAATGCTCCTTTTTTCCTTTCTGCTTGCTGCATTTTCCTTTAAGGCAAGTAGGGTGTCTATAACATCCAGTGCCTCCACCAACACGTGCCTTTTTTCCGAGAGCTCGGCTATCGTGTCGGTGTACGCCTGAATTACGTCTTTGTTTGAATCTTGTTCTTGTCTAAGGTTTATGACCAGTGCTTTGAGCTGGTCTTTTGTTAGTCCCTGCAGATCTTCCTCTGTGGGTTCAGGGAGGGATTGAGAGGCGTTCAGGCGCGTGGCAGGTGTCTGAGCCTGGGCGGTGAATGTCACGGGGTCCCTGATGCCACCTTCTTCACGGAGGTGTACCGTGTATTGGCAGGTGTGCTCTTGTGTCCCTGCCAAGCAGCCTGTATGGCAGAGGTTGGGGCAGCCTTCCTCAGTGCAGTGGTGGGTCCTGCTTGGGTCTGCCTCACGGCCACATACTGCACACCAATGTGCGGGGCGGATTCCTGAGATCCCAGCAGGTCTCGCAATCAGTTTGTGGTGATTTGTGGAGTCCGGTGACAGCATGGCGTGGAGAGGTGTACTTGAAGCACCTGGCATCATCGCGTTGGGAAGGCAGGGCAGGCTCTTGGCTCCCTTGGGTCCCTTGGGGATTCCTGTGGTCACGCAGAGAGGAGGTGGTTGCCTCGTAGCTCATAGCCCTCACTCAACACTCGTAGCGGGTTACAGCACTGCTTGCACTACACACTTCACACTGCACAGCACTGCACTGTTCACACTACGCTGCACTGTTTCTCTACAGTCATCTCTCCAGGGATGTGAAGGAAAGCCGATGAACAAAGTGAGCCCTTGGCAACTTTGGCGGTTGGGTCAGCTCAGGTCCCGCAGTAGATGCTTCCAAATGTCTCTTGTTTCTTCTTTTGCAAGGAAGTGTTGCTCTTGTCACTTGTCTTGCCAGCAAAAAGTGAGTCCTGAGTGTTTCACAGCACCCTTGTTGTGTCAGAAGCACTGCAGCGCGTCCACACCCCGGCCAATGTTGTCTTGTTGGCAGAGCGATCGTGTGTACCTCTGACCTCTGACCAGGCTCTCTCTCTCTCTCTCTCTCTCTCTCTCTCTCTCTCTCATTGTTTGTCCATTTCTTCGTATTCTTTTCGTTCTTTTTTCTTCTTCTTCTTCTTCTTCTTATTATTATTATTATTATTATTATTATTATTATTATTATTATTATTGTTATTACTATTCCTTTGTACACATTTCGATTCTTCATACTGTCCTCCTCCTTTTCCTCTCCCTCCCCTTCCCTTCTCCCTTCCCTTCCCTTCCCTTCCTCCTCCTCCTCCTCCTCCTCCTCCTCCTCCTCCTCCTCCTCCTCCTCCTCCTCCTCCTCCTCTTCTTCCTCTTCTTCTTCTTTGACCATTTATCGAACCTTTGCTATACCTTCCCTTTTTTCCAATCCTCCTCCTTCTCCACCTCCTCCTCCTCCTCCTCTTCCACCTCCTCCTCCTCCTCCTCCTCCTCCTCCTCCTCCTCCACCTCCACCTCCACCTCCACCTCCTCCTCCTCCTCCTCCTCCTTGTTTGAGGAATTGCATCTTAGTCCCACCAGTGTCCAAGGCCCGGATGTCCTGTGACGGATTAGAGAGAGAGAGAGAGAGAGAGAGAGAGAGAGAGAGAGAGAGAGAGA
>NC_059290.1:12040945-12045945 GCF_017591435.1 Portunus trituberculatus
CTCTCTGCCCTAACCTAACCTAACCTAACCTTACTTACTTTAGCTTCCCCTCCACCTTCTCGGCTCTTCCTCACCTAATCTAACCCCCTCCCCCCCTGTGTGTCTCCCCCGGGTGAACGAAGCCAAGTAGATGTCCTTTCCCTTCCCCTGGGGCACCTCTAAACTTACCTAACCTGAGCAAGATCTTTTTAAACATTACCAAATTTAATCTAGCCTTGTTTTAATCCCCTGTGTGTCTCCCCCGGGTGAACGAAGCCAAGTAGTCCTTTCCCTTACCCCGGGGGACCTCTAATCTTGCCTAACCTAACCTAGACTATCTTAAACCCTACTAAATCTAAGCTTTCCTTGTCCTAATCCCCTGTGTGTTTTCCCTGGGTGAGCAAAGCCTGGCAGACCTCTCTTTCTTACCCCGTGGCACCTCAAATCTAGCTTAACCTAACCTAGAGTATATTAAACCCTACTAAACTTAACCTAACCTTGTCTTAATCCCCTGTGTGTTTCCCCCAGGGTAAAAAAAAGACCAGTAAAAATTTTCTTCCCCCGAGGCACCTCAATGCTTGACTAAACTATCGCAGATCTTTTTAAACCCTACCAAAATTTAATCTAATCTTGTTCTAGCCCCCTGTGTGTCTCCCCCAGGGTGAACGGCGGAGACAGAGATCCTTAGGTTACCCCGGGGCACCTCATAACTAGCCAAACTTAACCTAGACGATCTTAAACCCTACCAAATTTAACTTAACCTTGTTCTAACCCCCTGTGTGTCTCCCCCAGGTGTATGGCGCCTAGCAGATGTCTTTTCCTTACCCGTGGCTCCCTCAAAACTCGTGTGACTTAACCCAAACTCTCTCAAACCCAGCCCAATCCTACCTAACCTTGTTCTGACCACCTGTGTCTTTCCCCCAGGTGAACGGCGAGTGGCAGGGGTGCTTCCCTTACCCCGGGAGCCCGTCACCACCACCCCTGATGCAAATGACGACAAGTTTCCCTCAGACACGGACTCAGGGGTGGCCGAGAGCATGCCCCTGGCTGCCGTGCCCCCCACCCTCACCCCGGGGGCCTGCCCAGTGCCCTCCCCCGCCGCGGGTGCACCTGGGGGCGTGCCTGACGACGGGAGGGAATCGTGGGGGAAGTCTATGGATTTTCTGCTGTCCATCATTGGCTTCGCAGTGGACCTGGCTAACGTGTGGCGCTTCCCTTTCCTGTGTTATCGCAATGGAGGAGGTACGGCAGGGTGTGGCAGGGTATGGGAGAGTGTGTGAGGGTGTGGGAGAGTGTGGCAGGGTAGGGCAGGATGTGGGAGGAGTGTTGCAGGCTGTGGCAGGGTGTGGGAGGGTGTAGTAGGGTGTTGCAGGCTGTGGCAGGGTGTGGTAGGGTAGGGCAGGCTGTAGCAGGGTGTTGCAGGGTGTGAGAGGGTAAGGCAGGGTATGGGAGGGTAGGGCAGGGTGTAGTATGGTATGGGAGGAGTGTGGCAGCTTGTGGCAGGGTATGGGAACGTAGGGCAGGGTATGGGAGGGTGTGGCAGGGTATGGCAGAGTATGGGAGAGTTAGCAGGGTATGGGAGGAGTATAGTAGGGTATGGCAGGGTATGGAAGGAGTATAGCAGGGTGTATGGCAGGGTATGGCAGGGTATGGCAGGGTGTATGGGAGTGTATGGAAGATATGGTAGAATGTGTATGGAATCTATTTATTCATTTTATTATTATTATTATTATTATTATTATTATTATTATTATTATTATTACTACTATATAGCCACACTAGTAAAGGTGTGTGTGTGTGTGTGTGTGTGTGTGTGTGTGTGTGAAAGTTTGTAAGTCTCTCTCTCTCTCTCTCTCTCTCTCTCTGTCTGGCATGTCTTTTTCTCTATTCATTTTCTTTCTTCCTCATCTCCATCCCTCTTTTATCTCCTCCTCCTCCTCCTCCTCCTCCTCCTCCTCCTCCTCCTCCTCCTCCTCCTCCTCCTTTCTTCCTCTCTTTCTTTCCTTCGTCAGTGTCTCTTACACTACTCTCACTTTTACCTCCTGCTGACTCTCTCTCTCTCTCTCTCTCTCTCTCTCTCTCTCTCTCTCTCTCTCTCTCTCTCTTCTCTCTCTCTCACTCTTCCACACACACACACACACACACACACACACACACACACACACACACACACACACACACACACACACATAAAAGACACTACTGTTCTGTCTGTATCCCCGAGAGAGAGAGAGAGAGAGAGAGAGAGAGAGAGAGAGAGAGAGAGAGAGAGAGAGAAATATAAGGTGACGTAGAATATATAAATCAGTCAACACGGTCTGCACAATCTCTCTCTCTCTCTCTCTCTCTCTCTCTCTCTCTCTCTCTCACTTAAAAAAAAAACCTTAAAAACACCAAAATTTAGCTACAAACTATTTCAAAAGTAGGGAAGGTCATGAAATGGGGAATGGGGAGTTACAGGTCATAAATAAATAGATAGATAAATAAATAAAATAAAAAAAAAAAACGTGAATTCTGTACTTGAACTAGCTAAGACAGTTTCAGATCCTTAAAAATGACACCTCTTCTTCTGCTCCTCCGTCAGGCGCCTTCCTGCTGCCCTACTTCCTGATCACAGTGTTCGGAGCCCTGCCTCTCTTTTTCATGGAGCTGGTTCTTGGGCAGTACAACAGACAAGGGCCCATCACTGTCTGGAAAATCTGTCCCTTCTTTAGAGGTAAGCTGTGTGTGTGTGTGTGTGTGTGTGTGTGTGTGTGTGTGTGTGTGTGTGTGTGTGTAGGTTGTTACTTTCAAGGCCATGGTGTTTGTTTGTCTGTTTTTTGTTTTTTTTCTTTCTCTCTCTCTCTCTCTCTCTCTCTCTCTCTCTCTCTCTCTCTCTCTCTCTCTCTCTCTCTCTCTCTCTCTCTCTCTCTCTCTCTCTCTCTCTCTCTCTCTCTCTCTCTCTCTCTTCCTTCATAATTTCTTACCACTTCATCTATTCTCCTTCAACATACACACACACACACACACACACACACACACACACACACACACACACACACACACACACACACACCTTTCTCTCTCCTCATTCATTCTCTCTCTCCCTTGTTTACAAACGTCATCTCGTGTTTATCATCTTATCTCTCTTTTTCATTTATCATTCTTTTTTTCTTTCATGGTTTCTCCCCCTCCCATCTCTCATCCTCTTCCTCTTCCTCTTCCTCTTCCTCTTCCTCTTTCGCTCTTTGTAATGTGTTTTTCTTTCTTTCTTTTCTCTTCTTCTTTCCTTCTTTCTTCCTTCGTTCATCTTCCTCGTATTTTCTTCTACTGTTTCCTTTCTTCTTATCTTTATCAATTTATGTTTTGTCTTCTTTTCATTGTTATTACTTCTTCTTTCCTTTTTTTTTCCATTTTTTTCTTTATCTGTATTCATATTTTCCTCTTTTCATTACTGTTTTTCTTGTTCCTGTTCTTCTTCTTCTTGTATTTTTTTTTTTCATCATCTTCTTCTTCTTCTTCTTCTTCTTCGGGTTTCGTTACTGCTTCTCTGTAATCTTTTTCTTCTATTTCTTCTTCTTCTATTTCTTGTTCTTGTTCTTGTTCTTGTTGTTGTTGTTCTTGTTCTTTTTTCTTCTTCCTTTTTTCTTCTTCTTCTTCTTTCATTTTCTCTTCTTCTTCTTCTTCTTCTTCAACATCATCATCTACTTACACTTCTACACCTCTTTCATCACCATTAACTACACCACATGACAGATAACCCTTTCACCACCACCACCACCACCACCACCACCACCACCACCACCACCACCACCAACAACAACCTTCCCCCTTCATCTCCTCCGTCAGGTGTCGGGTACTGCGCTGTACTGGTCGCCTACTACGTCAGCTTCTACTACAACGTGATCATCGCTTGGTCTATATACTTCGTCTACGCCTCCATCAGCTTCACCCTTCCCTGGACCTCCTGCAACAACTCTTGGAACACGGCGGACTGCTGGGACGGGCTCACCTCAGAGGAACCACGCCCAAACATTTCCAGGCTTATGTCGCCCTCAGAGGAGTATTTCAAGTGAGTCTTTTCTTTCTTTTTTTTAAGTAGGGAAGAGGGCCGGCCAAGGGCAATAAAAAGAAAGGATAGAAAAAAAAAGGGAGGATGAAAATAGCGATAAATAGGTGTAGTGGCGTGGTTGGGTGATGGTTGAGTGTGTGTAAGAGGAATGTGAGTGTGGGTGGTTAGGGTGCGTTAGGGAGGAGGTACAGAGAGAGAGTAGTGGTTGAATGGGTGAGAGTTCTGTGTTTAGATCTGTATGTAAACGCTTTTCTCTCTCTCATCACAACTGTTTTCCAAGGCCACAGAGATGATTAGCGGGGTTTTCAAGAGTGTTTCTCCAGTTAGTAATGCGGAAATCTTGTCACTCTTCCTCTAGAACTATAAAAACACCTTAAAAAACTTGTGTAAATTTAGATAAAGCCTTTTGAAATAGTGTTTGAGAAGACGAGCTTAAGAGAAGTGAGGTTAGGAGGTAAGACAGTGTGTGTTGGAGGGAGAGTCAACAGAGGAAGGGATGATGAGAGAAGGAAAAAAAAAGTAAGTAAGGTTTTTGTTTGGTAAGGATAGAAATAGAGTGACAAATGGTGATAGCTGAGTGTAAGAGAGGAGTTTAGAGTGTGTTGGAGGGAAAGGCCAAGAAGAGAGGTGTGGCGGAAGAAGAAAAAAAGTAAATAAGTAAGGTTTTTGTTTGGTAAGGATGGAGAGATGGATTGCCAAAAAGGTAATGACTGGATGTGTATAAGAAGGAGGGAGGTAAGGATGTGCTGGGGGGGGGTGAAGGAAAGTGAGGGATATTTAAGTACGTGTAGATGGATTGACAAAAGGATGATAGCTGAGAGAAGAAGTTTAGAGTGTATTAATGGAGGAAGAGGTACAAAGAGAGAGAGGAAAAAAAAAGTAAAGATATATATATAAAGTTTTGTCTCATAAAACTGAATGGACTGACAAAAGGATGATAGCTGAGAGAAGAAGTTTAGTGTGTATTGGA